>NC_091346.1:2949063-2994063 GCF_038502225.1 Cherax quadricarinatus
GAAGTCACTGTTGCTAGAGTCGCATGATCACTGGAATGTGTGGAGGCACTAGCTCTTGTTGATGCATTAGCACGACATACTTTAGCAAAGTGACCTTTCTTGTGGCATTTATGGCACATTGCTTCACGAGCAGGACACTTTGGACGTGGATGTCTTGAAAAACCACAAAAGAAACACACCGTACCTGCTGCTGCTGTCACTGAGGCAGGTTCCCCAGTAACTTCATTGCAAGAGTCTTGGTCAGGAATTGCAGCACTTACCACTCGAGAAGGCTGAGTGGTACTGTATACTTCAGAATTCTTCTGGGCTGAATCTAGAGCTCTTGCCTGGTCAAAGGCAGCGGCTAAGTCGAGAGTTTTATTCTCCAATAAACGCTGCCTTATTATTGGTGATTGCAGGCCACTGATAAAAGCATCCCTGATGGACTCTTCACAATACTGAGCAGCTGTCACTGCTTGGAAGTGACAGTCCTTACCTAAAATTTTCAGTGCTTGAAAGTATTCCTCTAAGGACTCATCAATCTGCTGGCGGCGAGTTGCAAGGCGATAGCGTGCAAAGATTTCATTTGTAGGTTTAATATACTGAGACTTGAGGGTTTTGATAGCATCTTCGTAGGTATTACACTCAGAAATAGCCTCATATATCTTAGGTGACACAAAATTGATGAGCAGACTTAGTTTATCTAGATCTTCTTTAGGAAGGGCTCCCAAGAAGTTTTCGAAAGTCTTAAACCAGTGCTTCCATTCCTGAGCAGCCGTTGATAAGCTGGGGTCACAGTCTAGCCTCTCAGGTTTCAGTAAACGCTCCATGTTGTGATGTAGTCTAGCGCAGGATCACCACCAGGTAGCCCAGGATTCTATGTTCAATAAATTGTTGTGATAGAAACACAGGCCTTATCTCTAGGCTTTATTGAACATAGAATCTTCATAGTACTTCTGCAACAACAAAATATAATGACTAGTACATCTAATAATAGCTTCTACAGGGATGGTGATGTCTTGCATATGTCAAGAGAAAAGTTATAACTACAGGCCACATATTTAAACTCACCATGTAATCTGCATCGCTGATAAATGGATAAAGTAGGAGAGAATCACACACTATGTGTTGGTGCCCATGACACACACCAAACTGTTGTTGTTGTTAAGGGCCCCTAGAGGTGGTGCAGTATTATCCTGCTGCTGCTCCCCACAGGACCAGTATCACTACACACACACTTACTTGTACATATTTGTAATATCTTATTGAATGTTAATGTACCTGACGGTACTTAAGAATTATAAATGTGATATGTGCTTTCAGCACAATAATATTGAACTCGAGAGATTGATTTTATTTTGATTGCTGTGATTTAATTTACTTTGATAATATACCTCTAGACTTAATAAATTTATTAAATTTTAATTTCTCTAGTTAGTAGCCTACCAGTTGTAATCCTAAAGCACTATTGAACCATACTGAATTTTAATGGATAATTGGACAAGGATACTGACTACTTGTTACGAAAACCCAGTAACAGGCTGGATGCTAGAAGGGCAGTCCTTTCTAGTATTCACTGGAGATCTCTAAGCTTTTAGAATCGCGTTTTTTGTAACACCCGCCCCTTTTGGTTCTATGTCAGCCCTCCTAATAGCGCAGTTCCAGTCCCCACCAACGATGGCCACTGCAGGTAAACCACGTAAGAAGAAAACTAGTTCTTCACATACAAAATCCCTTTTTACTTTCACATCATTTTCTGCAGGCGCATACACACTTACAAAGGATACCCTCTGCCCCATCCACCACCCATCCACGCGCAATACTCTCCCCCCCTCCTCCCTCACTTCTTAGCAACACAAACGGGCTCGCCTCCCTGATCAATATACCCACACCACCTTTCAGACGTGCAGATGGCAGAGTTCTGACCTGAAACCCCTCCACCTCGAGCTCTCTTCCCTCCTTGAAATTGTGTTCTTGCAGGAACACTACATCCACCCTATATTTACACAGAAACATTCGAAACCATTCCCTCTTCACACTATTACACAGTCCATTTACGTTCACAGTCATACACCTAAGGCCTCTTTATAGTTTCCAACCCTTCCTCCTCTCTTCATTCATCCCAGGGCCTCCTGCCCCAGAGCCAGCACAAGGCTTCACACCATCAACCCCCCCCCCTTTTTTTGCGATGCCTCTTATCTCGACTACCTGGACAGTGCTCTTCCTTCCTCGCAGACCTCTGCGCCGGCGTCAGGACATCATCAGAGTCTGAAGTCGGCGCTCTCTTCCTCTTGATGCTCTCCACATCCATGTTATCTTCAGAGGTTCCCTCACGATGTACCTCAACCTCCACCACGCCTCGTTCCACAGCACACGGCGACAACTCACGCTTACTAGTTGGCCCTTCAACCCTGCTATGGTTTTTATCATCACATTCTTCTACAGGCAACGCCTTGCCTCTCACCAGCTCAGGAACAACATCCTCTGCAGGCGTCAATGTCCTCAACACTTCCTGAAGCTCTTCCTCGAGAGCCTGCACCTCCTCCTGCACTTGCACTTCTGTACTTTCTCCTTGCCTAGTAACAGATCCTTTTATGTCACAGCTTACCTCACACACGCCAGTCTCTTCTTTGGAATCCTCCTCCTCTTCACTCCACAAGCGCCCAAGCCCTTGCTTTCGCGTGGGGCTCTCAACAACAGCTATCACGCTGGTAACTGGTGCTTCACCAGTTTGTGCAGGCGCCCTCCTCAGCTTCACACACGCTGCCGCCATATGGTCGTACGCCCCGCATATTCTGCACGTACTTCTCTGTCCGGCGTACGATACCATAACTTGCGTCCTGAAGTCCTCCAACACGACGTAAGACGGTATGGGATGTCTCGGTCATCTTCAGGGAAAAGGTTCCTTCCAGACGGCCCATGTAAGCACCAGCCATCCACTTGCCCTGTTGTGCCAGATGTACGGTCCCATATGCCTCAAAAACATTCCTGATGTCAGCCTCATCTGCCTCAAATGGGACATTACGAATCTTAACCCACGTAAAGTGGCGAGATACGTCGATCAAACGCACCTTCACAGCTGGAGTAGCGTCAAGACTCACGTCTTGGAATCTCGTCACCAACGACTCGTACACGGACGTGGAATTCAGTTTGACGAAGATTCTGTACGCCCCATTCAGGGCAACACCATACACCTCATCGTCCTGGATACCATAGGTCTCCCTAATGATTGTTGGGAGTAATACCTGCGCTGAAGAGGGTGAAATCGCCCCACGAAGCAGCTCAATACTGATGGTATTTACGCGCCTCCTCACACTCAGCGCAATGTTGATACAAATTAGCTCGCCTGAAAACAGCAGAGGGGTGCAGAGCACAACCGCACTCGACCATGGTCAGGCAGCAAATACATACATACACACACACACACACACACACACACACACACACACACACACACACACACACACACACACACACACACACACACACACACACACACACACACATCTATGACATGGTGACAGCAGTAAGGCAAGAGAGAGAAAGGTGGGTGGATTGGATTTTCTTGGACTGCAAGAAGGCGTTTGACACAGTTCCACACAAGAGATTAGTGCAAAAACTGGAGGACCAGGCAGGGATAACAGGGAAGGCAATACAATGGATCAGGGAATACTTGTCAGGAAGACAACAGCGAGTCATGGTACGTGGCGAGGTGTCACAGTGGGCACCTGTGACCAGCGGGGGTCCCACAGGGGTCAGTCCTAGGACCAGTGCTGTTTCTGGTATTTGTGAATGACATGACGGAAGAAATAGAATCCAAAGTGTCCCTGTTTGCAGATGACGTGAAGATGATGCGAAGAATTCATTCGATCGAAGACCAGGCAGAACTACAAAGGGATCTGGACAGGCTGCAGACCTGGTCCAGCAATTGGCTCCTGGAGTTCAACCCCACCAAGTGCAAAGTCCTGAAGATTGGGGAAGGGCAAAGCAGACTGCAGACAGAGTACAGTCTAGGGGGCCAGAGACTATAAACCTCACTCAAGGAAAAAGATCTTGGGGTGAGTATAACACCAGGCACATCTCCTGAAGCGCAAATCAACCAAATAACTGATGTAGCATATGGGCGCCTGGCAAACCTCAGAACAGCATTCCGACATCTTAATAAGGAATCGTTCAGGACCCTGTACACCGTGTACGTTAGGCCCATAGTGGAGTATGCGCACCAGTTTGGAACCCCCACCTACCCAAGCACGTAAAGAAACTAGAGAAAGTGCAAAGGTTTGCAACATGACTAGTCCCAGAGCTAAGGGGTATATCCTACGAGGAGAGGTTAAGGGAAATCGACCTGACGACACTGGAGGACAGGAGAGATAGGGGGGACATGGTAACGATATACAAAATACCGAGAGGAATTGACAAGGTGGACAAAGATAGCATGTTCCAGAGATGGGACAAAGCAACAAGGGGACACAGTTGGAAGTTGAAGATACAGATGAATCACAGGGATGTTAGGAAGTATTTCTTCAGCCAATAGTTTGGGAAGCGATGTAGTGGAGGCAGGGTCCATACATAGCTTTAAGCAGAGGTATGATAAAGCTCACGGTTCAGGGAGAGTAACCTAGTAGCGACTAGTGAAGAGGCGGGGCCAGGAGCTAGGACTCAACCCCTGCAACCTCAACTTGGTGAATACACCCACACACAAACCACACACAAACCACACACACAAACCACACACAAACCACACACACAAACCACACACACAAACCACACACACAAACCACACACACAAACCACACACACAAACCACACACACAAACCACACACACAAACCACACACACAAACCACACACACAAACCACACACACAAACCACACACACAAACCACACACACAAACCACACACACAACCACACACACAACCACACACACACAACCACACACACAACCACACACACACACACAACCACACACAACCACAACCACACACACAACCACACACACACACACAACCACACACACACAACCACACACACACAACCACACACACACACACACAACCCCACACACACAACCCCACACACACACAACCCCACACACACACAACCCCACACACACACAACCACACACACACACAACCACACACACACACAACCACACACACACACACACAACCACACACACACACACACAACCACACACACACACACACAACCACACACACACACACAACCACACACACACACACACACACACAACCACACACACACACACACACACACAACCACACACACACACACACACACACACAACCACACACACACACACACAACCCCACACACACACACACACACAACCCCCCCACACACACACAACCCCACACACACAACCCCACACACACACAACCCCACACACACACAAACACACACGCACACACAAAATGCATGGAAGCAGAGGAAAGGTTTGTTCCCAAGGGCAACAGATATAATGGGAAGACTAGAAATAGCCCTTGGTTTACCCGAAGGTGCAGGGAGACAAAAACTAAGTGCAACAGAGAATAGAAAAAGTACAGAAGGCAAAGGACCCAGGAAAATAGAGATTAGTAGAAGAGCCAGAAACAAGTATACACAGATAAGAAGGGAGGTCCAGCGACAGTACGAAAATAACATTTCATCGAAAGTCAAGCCTGACTTGAACTGCTGTATAGGCACATAAGGAGGAAGACAACAGTGAAGGACCAGGTAATCAGGCTGAAGGTGGGGAACTCACAAGAAATGACCAAGAAGTATGTGATGAGCTCAACACGAGATTTAAGAAAGTATTTACAGTGGAGACAGGACTCTGGGAAGACAGAGCAGAGGGGTATATCAACAAGGGATATACCAACAAGTGTTGGATGAAATACAACCGAGGAGGAGGTGAAGAAGCTGCTAAGTGATCTTGATACCTCAAAGACGGTGGGACCGGACATCTCTCCATGGGTCCTTAGAGAGGGAGCAGAGACACTGTGTGTGCCATTAACCACAATTTTCAACATATCCCTCGAAACTGGGCAACTGCCTGAGTTATGGAAGACGGCAAATGTAGTCCCCATTTTTAAGAATGGAGACAGAAACGAGGCACTAAACTATAGACCAGTATCACTGACATGTATAGTATTCAAAGTCATGGAGAAGATTATTATTAGGAGGGTGGTGGAGCACCTGAAACGGAACAAGATTATAGACGACAACCAGCATGGATTCATGGAAGGCAAATCCTGTGTCACAAACCTACTGAAGTTTTATGACAAGGTAACAGAAGTAATATACGAGAGAGAGGGGTGGGTTCATTGCATTTTCTTGGACTGCAAGAAGGCCTTCAACACAGTTCCTCACAAGAGATTAGTGCAAAAGCTAGAGGATCAGGCACGTATAACAGGAAGGGAACTGCAATGGATCAGAGAATACCTGACAGGGAGGCAACAACGAGTCATGGTACGTGATGAGGTGGGCGCCTGTGACAAGCGGGGTCCCACAGGGGTCAGTCCTAGGACCAGTGCTATTTTTTATACATGTGAATGACATGATGGAAGGGATACTCAGAAGTGTCCTTGTTAGCAGATGATGTGAAGTTAATGAGGAAAATCAAATCAGATGAGGATCAGGCAGGACTTCAGAGAGACCTGGACAGGCTGGATACGTGGTTCAGCAACTGGCTCCTCGAATTCAACCCTGCCAAATGCAAAGTCATGAAGATCTGGGAAGGGCAAAGAAGACCACAGACAGGCGGCCAAAGACTGCAAACCTTACTCAAGGAGAAAGATCTTGGGGTGAATATAATACCGAGCACATCCCCGGAAGCACACATCAACCAGATAACTGCTGCAGCATATGGGCGCCTGGCAAACCTGAGAATAGCGTTCCGATACCTCAGTAAGGAATCGTTCAAGACTGTACACTGTGTATGTCAGGCCCATACTGGAGTATGCAGAATCAGTTTGGAACCCACACCTGGTCAAACACGTCAATAAATTAGAGAAAGTGCAAAGGTTTGCAACAAGGCTAGTTCCAGAGCTAAGGGGAATGTCCTATGAAGAAAGAGTAAGGGAAATCGGCCTGACGACACTGAAGGACAGGAGGGCTAGGGAAGACGTGATAACGACATATAAAATACTGGGAGGAATAGATATGGTGGACAGAGACAGGATGTTCCAGAGATGGGACACAAACAATGGGGTCACAATTGGAAGTTGAAGACTCAGATGAGTCAAAGGGATGTTAGGAAGTATTTCTTCAGTCATAGAGTTGTCTGGAAGTGGAATAGTCTGGCAAGTGACGTAGTGGAGGCAGGAACCATACATAGTTTTAAGACGAGGTATGATGAAGCTCATGAAGCAGGGAGAGTGAGGACCTAGTAGAGACCAGTGAATATGTGGGGCCAGGAGCTGAGTTTCGATCCCTGCAACCACAATTAGGCGAGTGTACACACACACACACACACACACACAATCTAAAAAGAGAGGCATGTTACAGATATTTTATTATACAGAAATGTTGTGGTGAGGCTGTGAGCATGGTGTTAACATAGGTATACAACCTGCCAGAGAGGAATAAACCATATTTACCATCGACGTGAATTTTATTTTGTCAGTTTAAATCTAGTTATACTCTTGACCTTGTTAACAACCTATATCAGACCCTAGTGCAATTGCAAGTACCATTTTAATTTGTATTTTTATAAGTTTATACCTATTTTGTACTTTAGCTCATTCTAGCTCAATACTTAGACAACAATAAATTCATTATATTAGACCTTAGTGCAATTACAAAAGTGAGTCTGGTGCCACTTGCATTTTTTTTTTTTTTTAGTATTAGTTTATACCTAGCTGTACTTTAGCTCATTCTAGCACAACACATAGACAATATCAATTTCATTATGTTTATTAGTGACTATACTCTATATGACCAGAGTGCTTTAGCGGTATACTTATCCAAACCTCCCACCACTACAGAAATCAGTACTAGAACTCACCACATAATACAGGATATAAACAATAACTATTTAAACCTAAAAGATGAATGATCACGTTGACCCTGATCTAAACCTCCATAATCTAACACACAATCAAAACTTATTGGAAAGTAACTGCCTTTACTACACAGCATCACAAGCCAGCACTATCCTGAACAATGCTAAAAGTCTATCAGTACTTAACTACAACATCAGGTCCTTAAGCAAACACTATGATGACCTCCTGGCACTCCTTGAGTCACTAAAGACACCCTTCTCCTGCATTATTCTTACTGAGACCTGGCTTAAGCAGGACACAATTGATATCTACCCACTACCAGAATACACAGCAATCCACAACTGCAGACCATACCAAGTTGGGGGTGGTACTGCAATCTATTACTAAACCAACTATCTTGTAATAGCACTAATTGCTTTAGTGATGAATATGGGGAATACATTTTTGCTAATTTTACTGTAAAAAACCTCAAGACGCCTATAACAGTCGGTGTCATATACCGGATACCCCACACAAACATCCCAAACTTCAGTGAGAATCTAAAGTCACTAATAACAAACAGACAAATGAACAAGCACCACCTTCTCTTAGCTGGAGACTTCAATATCAACCTTGGCCTACCAGATGATCAGACTGTAACTGATTTCATCAACAATATGAACAACGCACTTCTCATACCAACAATAACTAAACCAACCAGGCTGACTGAGACAAGTGCAACCATAATAGACCACATATGGACCAATATACTAGCCCCCCCCCTTAAATCAGGGATAATCACAGACAGCACTACTGACCACTACCCAACCTTCCTCTTAAACATTAGTAAGCCACCACTCGAATACAACAAAGTTTCATTTAGACTCCATGACGAGGCCTCGATAAGGAATTTCACAGCAGACCTAGAGACTGTTGACTGGCCTACAGAATTCTCCAATGCCAATGGTATTGACGATTGGACAGACATTTTTCTTAACAAAATACTTAGACTATACAACAAACATTGTCCTATAAAAACGAAACAGATCACGAATAAACGGCTCGGTTGCCCATGGCTAACCAGCAGCATTCTGAAATCCATTGATAAGAAATACCAATATGAAAAGCAATATAGACAGGGCTTAATACACGAAGATATTCTTAAACAATATTCAACAGTTCTCACCAAATTAATAAAGAAAGCCAAACAACTGTACTACTCCAGCAGATTCACTGACACAAGAGGAGATATAAAAAAGACCTGGAAAATACTTTCCCAGATTCTGGGGACCCACAAACTGAAAAAAAAACAAGAATATTGTTCTAACTAAACCTCATGAAACACCACTGCATCCCACTGATACAGGTAACAAGATAAACGACTTCTCAAACATAGGATTTAATCTCGCCAGTAAAATCCCACATACCAATGCCCGTGCCGGGGACTACCTAGATGGGAATTTCCCAAATTCCTTCTATCTTGTACCAACTGAGCCCACGGAAGTCACCGCGATCATAAAGTCACTTAGAAATAACTCATAGAATCTGTCTCACGTCCCACCATTATTGTACAAGTGAGCGGCCCATGTCCTTTTGCATGCTGTTACATTACTTTTTAACAAGTCACTAGAAACTAGCACTTTCCCGACACTACTCAAGACAGCAAGAGTTACACCAATACATAAAGGTGGTGATCCTACAGACAAACAACTATAGGCCAATATCAAACTTATCATTGCTATCCACAATCTTCGAGAAACTCGTGCACAGGAGACTATATTCATTTATAACGTCACAAAACATACTCAACCCCTGCCAATTTGGATTCGGGAAAAATAAAAGCACTAATGATGCAATTATAAAAATTCTAGACCTGCTTTACAAAGCGTTGGAAATTAAGGAATATCTGCTAGGAATTTTTATTGACCTAAGAAAAGCGTTTGACACAGACCACGGCATCCTACTCCACAAACTTGACCACTATGGTATAAGAGGCCATGCGCTTGCATATTTTAAATCCTACCTTTCTAATAGGTATCAGTATGTCACCATTAAAGACACAGCCTCATCAATACGGCCACTTGATACTGGAGTTCCGCAGGGAAGTGTCCTTGGGCCAATGCTCTTCCTCATTTACATCAATGATCTTCCAAACATATCCCAACACCTGAAACCCATTCTCTTTGCTGACGACACGACTTATGTCATCTCCCACCCTAATCTTGCCACCCTCAACACCATTGTTAACGAGGAGCTGCTCAAAATATCGACTTGGATGACAGCCAATAAACTTACACTTAACACTGGCAAAACCTACTATATTATGTTTGGTAGCAGAGCAGATGTTGCGCAACTTAACATTAAGATCGACAACACTCTAATTGCCAGACATAATGAGGGCAAATTCCTTGATCTATACCTCGACAACAACCTAAATTTCAGCACCCATATCCAACACACAACAAAAAAAGTATCCAAAACGGTGGGGATCCTCTCCAAGATACGATACTACGTACCGCAAACTGCCCTTCTCACACTATACCATTCACTTATATAACCATACCTCACCTATGCTATCTGTGCTTGGGGTTCAACTGCAGCAACACACCTAAAGCCAATAATAACCCAACAAAAAGCCGCAGTAAGAATAATCACTAAATCCCATCCCTGGCAACACCCCCCCCCCACTCTTCATAGATCTAAACTTACTCCCTGTTCAGAACATCCACACTTACTACTGTGCAATCTATATCTACAGGACCTTAAATTCCAATATTAACCTTGACCTAAAACGCTTTCTTGATAGTTGTGACAGGATCCACAGGCATAACACCAGACACAAACATCTCTATGACATTCCCCGTGTTCGACTAAACCTTTACAAAAATTCAGTGTATTTCAAAGAACCTAAAATCTGGAACACCCTACCTGAAAACTCTAGAACTGCAGACACATTCATCACTTTCAAAACTACAGTTAGAAAACATCTTATCTCCCTGATCCACCCCGACAACTAACTACATGATAACCACCTGGTGATTCAAAATTACTCACCCACTGACTATAAACCCATAAATACTAATCTTAATCTTAAAATAATAAATCCTAACTAGTCATAAGTTTGCCTATGTTACTCAAATATAGACACCTTGTATTGTGCCAAAACAAAAGCATTCGCATTGCTAAACTCAAAATTATGATGTAGTCACTTAGCCTTAATACTATAATCTGTAAGGACTTAATGTTAAGAATTAATCTAAGTCTGCTCGAAATGCCTAGCCATGCTAGGTGTCCTAGTGGCCCCCTCTGTAATTAGTATTTTATAACATGCAAACCACAAAATACCCAAAACCTGTAAACCCCACATTGTAACCATTATAGAGAATAAACTTGAATTGAATAAGAAGATAGACCACAGAAATACCTGGACTCTCAGAGAGGGAAGCCAATATGTAGCTAACGAAGCTTAATACAAATACGTCTTTCAAACTGGAGAAGAAGAAACGGAAGACCAGAGACAGCACATTCTGGGATGTAAGAAACTGCAAATGGCGGATAAGATCAGGGAGTGAACATTATGTCGAACATATCAAAGGTGCCTATAGACCCCGCGACATAGCATGTGCAAACTCAGCAAATCTTGGAACTGTTGTCAGATACTTTATTAAAATAACCTTCAACATTCTGAACTCAAACATTATTAGAACTCCAAAGCGTTCTGTATTTGCGGGGGAGTTTGAAGGAAAGAACCAATGCTCCTCAAATAAGACTAGAGAAGACATGATTATAATAGTATACTAAAATTATTTTACAGCTGGTAAGAAAATTAAAATGCCAGACGGAGGAAGGAAAGAGAGAGAGAGAGAGAGAGAGAGAGAGAGAGAGAGAGAGAATACTTCATTAGTATTAGAGTTGTAAGTGGACTGACCTGTGAGAGGCAGTAGTGATTATCGTTGTAATATTAATGGGAAAGTGGTAAATCCATGGGAGTCCTGCAGATTCTGGGGAATGAGAGGTAATCTGGTTTGATACAAGGAAAGGGAGGGTTGCTCCAGTTACACTAGCATTAAGATATCTGCTCTCTCGTCAATTTCCCTTCCCCAATCCCCTCCCAAAATCCCCACCCCATCTCACCTCTCTGAAGAAAGGTAGTAGTGAAGGTAAACGCCATAAAAAGAGTAGAGGTGACAAGGCCTAACTTTTTTTTTTTAATCAAGGTGGTGGCGGGGGGGGGGTACTGATAAAACCTACGGAACAAGCAACACCATCCCACACTTACTATGGTAAGAAGGGAAGCCAAGACTCCAGTAAACAAGTAGCTGAGTACAGAGCTATGAAGTTTTAGACTTAAAAACTTGCACAGGATAGCTACCATGCAGAACCTCTCCTACTTCACCGAAAGTGATTTTTAGTGAGTGTTGACATCTCTTCCACATGTTGTTATGAACAACATTAACCAAAGAATCTAGTTCTTATATTTTCTCCAATGTAAGAAGAGTCAAAATTTTATTATGTATTGTAGCGCACGAAAAGTGGCAAGAAAACTGCTTTCAGAAATACCAATTAGTCGAGCGGGTCGAAGCCAGAGTCATGGAGCGGGCGCAGTGCTGGGGTTTTCCAGGTATAACCCCGCAGTAGAGAGACTGGTCTCAGCTGTTTAAGCCGAGGTGTTGAGGTGGGAGTGTGTGTAGAGCTGCACCAGACATCACACACACCTTCACCTGTCCACTACACTGTAACTCGCCTAATGTGAACATCCAGCTACCCGACACGCACTCTATAACGACCGTAGTGTTTCCAACGAACCGTGTGGGAGCTGCCTAGTATCTCAGTGGCACAAGACATACTTGCACCTAGTTAGTTGACTTGCAATTATTTTCCCGTAGACTGAAGTGATCGACATTAAACAGTGAATTCGCCTTCATAAAAAATCGTAAGTACTGAGCTTCTACTGATGTGCAGTTTAGAAAAAAAAGGTCTATATTTTGATTCATACAGCATTATAATGTGGAATTTTTTGTGGGATATTATTACAAGGCGCCTGAGCTAGAGACCAACTTTTAGTTCTTAATATAAGAACTATTATTTTTATTAGCCACCAGGCCACGGGGCTGGGTGGTTAAAACTGTCGCTTCACACGGCGATAGTCCAGGTTCGATTCCCGGCGAGGGTAGAAACATTGGGCGTGTTTCTTTACACCGGTTGTCTATGTTCACCCATCAGTAAAATGGGTACCTGAGTGTTAGTGGATGGTGTGGGTCGCATCCTGGGACAAAATTGACCTAATTTGCAAAACGAGTGGCTTTCTATAGTAGTATGTCACTGATGTCAGCTATGGTCTGTATACCTTGTACATGTATTGTAAAAATAATGATATTACTATTATTAGTAGTAGTACTGTAAGTAAAATATATTAATATAAAAATAATTATTATTATTATTATTATTTTATTATTATTATAGGTGATGTGCCAGTGTTAAGTTGGAATCCAGGTGTGTGTGTTTTATCAAGGATACAACATCTATCCTTTTTCCTGTGGAGTTAAAGGTCACGTGTTTACTTAGAAGTGTTCAGCTCCGTCATGTCGACGGCCACGATCAACATTGTTGTATACACATTCACAACACTTAATGTACACAGTATATACTTGATGTATGACGATGCAATGTAAATTATAATATTTATACAAAACTGAAGTAACAAATATATCGGTGAGATGTTATGACTGATGTTTGTATGAAATTCTTATGCCAAGACCAGTCTAGCTTATAAACACAGTAACCTATATGACGCGCTGCACCCCCTCCCCCCCGCAGTTTGTCTTGTTTACGCGGTAATTTTTATAACAACCATGACCTTACTCATTCACGTATATATCACCTTTGTGACTCGTTCAACTGATCTCTTGCTCACGTAGACTATTTTTAACACTCTACCAAGCAGTAAACCCTAGGGTTGACACATTTAATACTTACAACTATGTAAGAAATAAGCATATGTAACTAGGAGGTATATTAGACTTTTGGAATCTGGTGTGGGAACATGTCATCAATATATGTCCTAGTATATATTTCTGGTATAGTTAATATACGTAAGGTAAAACTGGAACTAGGATATAATACAGGGAAGCACTGATTTGGCAATAGAGTTGCGGATTAGTGTAACAAACCCCCAGGTAGCTTCACTCACGCGAGAACTTTAAGTAGCTTTAAATATTGGTTTGGACGGGTATGAGTGAGTTAGACCTGCCTACTATGGGCAAGGATAATTTACTAGTAGGCCATACTAAACAGTTGCTAGCAAATGAGTCACTGAAGACATCCCATGTGCCAAGATACCACTGTGTCGCATTGTCTGACACAGCAACACACTGGTACCTTGATACAAGGTACCATTGCGTTCCATTATTTTCTTATATGAATGCTTGGTTGGTCACTGCTGTCGTGGTTCACCAGTGACTTGGTACCTCTCAGTAGTTTCTGCAGCTGGTGGGAGGCTCGAATGTGATTGCCTCTCATTCCACAAGTGCTTTGTGACCTCTGAGGGTTTAGCTCTCCACCATACATCAGATCATAAGAATTAATTATAATGAAAATTACAATTAATAATAATAATTTTCTCATTCAATTATATTTTCTGAATCAGAACAATTCCGGCTTTCACCTTGGTTGGTTTTCCCAAAGCGCGCGCGCACGCACACATGAGCTGAGTCTCGACCCCTGCAACCACAATTAGGTGAGTACACACACACACGACGAAGACAGGATGTTCCAGAGATGGGACACAGCAACAAGGGGACACAGTTCGAAGTTGAAAACACAGATGAATCACAGGGATGTTAGGAAGTATTTCTTCAGCCACAGAGTAGTCAGGAAGTGGAATAGTTTGGGAAGCATGTAGTGGAGGCAGGATTCATACATAGCTTTAAGCAGAGGTATGATGAAGCTCACGGTTCAGGGAGAGTGACCTAGTAGCGACCAGTGAAGAGGCGGGACCAGGAGCTAGGACTTGACCCCTGCAACCTCAGCTAGGCGAGTACACACACACACACACACACACACACACACTATGCAAATATCGCAAACCAAGCGATACAGGATGAAAAACAACCATGGGGGGGCGTAGAATGATAGTTGTAGGCCTTTCGTGTTGCAGTCAACACATCAGGAGCTCGTAAAGTTGCAGAAAAAGGATGTCCGAGCCAACACGATCCCAGAGGATGTATTCACTGGAGTGAGGGGGGAGACAGACAGACAGACACACACACACACACACACACACACACACACACACACACATCAGAAAAAAAGGAAACAGAAAATGCCCCCAGGCATACCAGTACCCATAGCCAGAAAGGTTGAATATTATAGCATTAGAAAAATCCCAGACGCGCTGGTATTGTAATAGTAGCGTATTATAGAACAGATCCTAAGATAACACTTGAAACCAAGAATATTCTGGTCCTTCCATACAATGAAAATTTATTTATCCTGCCGAATGCCCTTAAAAGATTTAATGTACAAGTAGTTTTTAAAAATTCTGATAAGGAATTTACCCCAAGAGAGTTATGGTGGTGTCTACAGAATTTGTTGCAACGGTTGCAATCTGTCCTATGTGGGACAGATAGGAATATCTTTAGAAAATAGAATATCACAACATCGCTATTCAGTAAATACAGCACAGGAGTCGAAGGCGATTTTCAAGCACATTATATCTTTTAATAACCTGGCAAACTGGCAAGAAGAGTTATCTTCCCTTGTCTCTTGGCTTGAAAGAAATATTGTAGAAACGGGAATTACTAAGCAAGATAAGCATTCATCATACAATATCAGTGGCGGGTTGTTCAAATTAGAGGCATTTTTAGTTGAGGCAAAAGTACACGGTCAAAAATTGGGCTCGTATTTAAATGCATTGGACTGTCTTAAATGTAGTGCCACACCGAGGAATTAGGGCCTATTTTCCTTCATTTTCTGAAGGTTGAACCAGAGTTTGACTCTGAATCATGTCTTCCTTGTAATCACAGATGCCTCCCTCTTTAAATGAGTTTATTTTAATGAGCCCTTTTTTCTTTGTATAACTTATTGAAGTCTCCCCTTTAAATGTTCCCATTTTCTCGTCCCTTTAAATGGACCTGCTTTCTCGTGGATGGTACTCCGTAATTGCCAGTAACTTCCAGACCACTGCTAATATAATTATTTATGTAAAATTATTTATAGCTGAGTCTGGCGGAATTTTTGATAGTTGTTAGGTTACTTTCGTTTGGGCTACTGTTACAATATCAGCGTTTGTGGGATTTTTCACACACACACACACACACACACACCAAGGCAGGGTGACCTGAAAAAGAAGAAACACTTTCATACTTAATCATCATTCACTCCATCACTGTCTTACCAAAGGCGCATCTACACTACAGTTATAAAACCGCAACATATCTCCAACCTACTTAATAAGAGCGCAGGCACTATATTTCCCACCTCCAGGACTCGTGTCCGGTTAACCGGTTTCCCTGAATTCCTTCATAAATGTTATTTTGCTCACACTCCAACAGCAAGTAAAGTCATAAAAAACCATTTGTCTCCATTTACTCCTTTCTAACACGTTCACACAATCTTGCTGGAAATCTAAGCCCTTTGCACACGAAACCTCCTTTACCCCCCCTCCAACCTTTCATAGGCCTCCCCCTCCCCCCCATCCTTTCCACTACAGATTTATATGCCCTCCAAGTTATTCTGTTTTACTCCATCCTTTCTAAATGTCCGAACCACCTCAACAACCCCTCCTCAACCCTCTGGTAACACTTTTAGAAACTTTGCACCTCCTTCTAATCTCCAAATTACGGATTCTCTGACTCATAATCACACCGCCCCCAGACACATCTCCAGTATTACCTTGCTCTTTCCTATCTTCACTTTTAATTTCCTTCTTTAACATACCTTCCAAACTTGTTCACCAACCTCTGCAACTTTATTCAGAATCTCCCAGAATCGCAGTGTGATCAGTAAAAAAAACACAACTTTTAAAACTCCCACTTCGTGTTAGATACTTTATCTCTTAATTCCACACCTCTTACCAATACCCGAGCATTCACTTCTCGCATCCCCATCTATAAATATACTGAACAACCATAGTGACATCACTCATCCCTGTCTCTAAGGTTTTTGGTAACCTACCATCTATTCCATACACTTGCATCATCTGCCATATTACCCCCCTTCCCTCCGTATCCACCCTATCGTATGCCTTTTTCAAATCCATAAGTGAGATGAAAAACTCTTTACCCTCATCTAAATACTGTTCACCTGTATGTTTCATTGTAAACACTTGGTCTACACACCCCCTACCCTTCCCAAAGCCTCCTTGTTCATCTGTGATCCTGCTCTCCGTCTTATTTTTAATTATTTCAGTATATCTCTGCACTTTACCAGGTATACTCAACAGGCTGATTCCCCCTATAATTTTTACTCTGCCAATCCCTAGGTACATTCCACTCTTCCGTACACTTACTAAAGAAAAGCACCAACCATTCGAATAGGGGCGAGAATAGGAGCGTCAAGTCGAAGGGCAACACCAATGCGGATATTTATATGTAGTGGAGGGAGAGTAATAGGGGGGTCAAGGGTGATGGGTTACCACCTCTGGAACCGACTGGGGACCCTTAGCCTCAGAGGAGAAATGTACTTAGGGAAAACTAAGAGTTTTCCCGGGAGTTTACTATTTTCTTCTATTTTCCCCGTCTGTGACGTGGCGCTGAATCTTGTTGACGTGTTAAGCTTTACAGCCGAAGTGTGAAAATAAAGCGATCTTTCCATTACTTTTTTTTTCATCTCTTTCTCATGAATTGATATACCCAGGCAAATCAACGTCTGTTTAATAATTTTCACTAAAATTATAACTTTAACCTTTGACCCTTGTGGATTAACGCTTAATTTTGATTATAAAAATATCACTTTGGCCCGTTAGAAGTCGAATAATATTAAGGAGATGAACGATGCTCACACTCCAGCAAGACTAAAAGTAAATAACACAAACACAATACAGTAACTGTAACAATACACAAATAACCCGCACATAGGTGACTGTAACTTGTGACGACGTTTCAGTTAATTACAATATTTGTCATTAATGAAATGCAACAATTTCCTCATAATGTATACGGTCTGATTTTCGTGAAATTAATTATTAGGGCGAAAGTGATTAATACTCTCGGTTTGTTTAACAAAACAATCTTTGCTGAGAGGAACAAGCCGCGTGTACAACACCTGGATATCCACGCTAATGATAGCCAAGTGTTGGACATGTCTTGTTCATCTCCTTATGGGTTTTATATACCAATAATGTATAAAAGACATGCTGAATGAGAAAATTCGATAACTGTGGCTTAAAAGGCGCGTGAGTTTCCCGGTCTCATAATATGTTTAATTGTTTTCGCTATAATCTACCTTGTCCATAATTACTATCGCATTTGTTTTGCTTTCGTAAGGTGAGTCTAGGATCTTAATTCATGGTATAACTTAACAAATCTTTGAGAATAATTGTGTTACAGAGGTTTGAGCATAACTGAGACCTCTGTAACACAGTTGTTCTCAAAGATTTGTGAAGTTACACCATGAATTAAGGAAAGATCCCAGACTTCACCTTACGAAACAGACAAAGCAAATGCGATAGTAATTATGGGCAAGGTAGATTATAGGGAAAAAGATAACGTATTAGAAGACAGGGGAAATGACGTGCCTGTTAAATAGCAGGACGGGTACCTTCAGTGGGCATCTGCAGTTTGTATTGCGATTTCGACAGCAGATTAAACTACGGGTCATTAACAAGGGCTATCTAGGTGGAAGAGGGGGGGGGGGGGCTAGGGGACTCTTAAAGAAGCGTTTATTTTGTTACTGTTTTTTATCAGGGACGGAGCTTCCTGGAGAACAGAGAATTTTTTTTTGAGGGGGGCTGAAGCCCCTTCACTCCAATTCAGTGTTTTTTAAAGATATTTGAATTATGAAGCTGGTTTTTTTTTTTTTTTTGTAACAAGCTTGGTCCAAGGCGGACCTCCGGAAGCAAGAGATCTCTCGGAACCCATCAAAGGTATACATAAATGTGAATTGGTAAATCTGTACACAGCGATACATGATAAACCATACCCCGGCCGGGACTGAACCCGCGGTCAGAGTCTCAAAACTCCAGCCCGTCGCGTTAGCCACTAGACCAGCTAGCCACAATAAGATTCGTCCAACTAGGTATATACCTAGTTGGATGAATCTTATTGTGGCTAGCTGGTCTAGTGGCTAACGCGACGGGCTGGAGTTTTGAGACTCTATGACCGCGGGTTCAATCCCGGCCGGGGTATGGTTTGTTTGCAATCGTGTCATTACGATTTCGTGAGTCATACATGATAAAGCTCTACACAGAGCGAAACTTTGCCCCAATCAGAGCTGCTTGTGAGCGCCATGAGTGTAACACGCCACTGTATCCTGCAACTACAGTAGATGATCAGGAAAATGTATATATAGTTTTGTTGTTCAGAGGACAGTCAGTGATCCCAGAGGTGTTCTACAGTAACTGTCAACACGATCCTGGTATATGTTTGTCCAAAATGGCTGTGTACCTTGGCTTCTCGTATGTTCCTCAGTTGAAAGCCTTGTGTAACCAAATCGAATTCATTTATCTCGGAATACTGTATAAAAATTAATTTAATGATAACGTATAGACAGCCATCCAGGGAGGTGCTACCCTCCTGTCACATGACCGTGTAGACAGCAGCCATGTAAGGAGGTGCTACCCTCCTGTCACATGACCGTGTAGACAGCAGCCATGTAAGGAGGTGCTACCCTCCTGTCACATGACCGTGTAGACAGCAGCCATGTAAGGAGGTGCTACCCTCCTGTCACATGACCGTGTAGACAGCAGCCATGTAAGGAGGTGCTACCCTCCTGTCACATGACCGTGTAGACAGCAGCCATGTAAGGAGGTGCTACCCTCCTGTCATGTGTAATGAAAATCCTGTTAAAAGATCTTCACTCTGGCAGGATTACTGATCATGTTTTTAATGTCTCCTGAACTTGTAAGACGGCAGATAAATCTTGCGGAATTTTACTTACCTTTATCATATATCTTAACTTTGTGTGCCACTAATTGACTCTGGTGAAGGGTTCATGGTCCAAGGGATTTGATCTGATCCCCCGAGGCCTTGTATGACCTGCGTGGCATACTAGTTATCAATCCTGCAGTATTTCCTTATAAAGTTAGGAGGTCTGGTGTGTGGCCTGGGATGGGTGGGGGGGGGGTGATCCTCGTAACCATTTGTGCAAATATTATTCTAATGTGTGTGTCCGGTACAGTCTACATACAAGTGACTTCTCAAACATCTTGCAATGAAATTCCATTGAATTATCGTGTAAACTTGCTATGGCAAATTGTTGTAGAACATCTGAGTAAACAGGATATTTTAATATATCTGGAAAAAAACGTGATTTTCAGGAACAAAAGGTATTTATGTTAAGATATCCTAAGTATTTACTCTTGTGTCAGTTCTTACAATTTACTAATATTTCGGAATGTTAGAATATAATAAAACGCATTTTAATATTGTGACAATAAGAATCTATTCTTTTTCGAAGGAAAGCTGAATATTTTTATATCAAGTGTAGAAGCCTTCAAGAGGAAACCTGGACAAGTATCTTCACCAAGTACCAGATCAACCAGGCTGTGATGGATATGTGGAGCAGCGGGCCTCCAGCAGCAACAGCCTGGTTGACCAGGCAAGCACCAGACTAGCCTGGCCCATGGCCGGACTCCGAGAGTAGTTAAACTCACGAAACTTTTCAAAGGTACAAGATAAAGTATCTAACCTGTTATTTTCGTCTTAGAGACTCCATATCCAGTCTTTTTTTACGAGTTCCATCTGGCGTTTGAACAGCTTGTCTGTAAATCCTGAATACACCACAAATAACAAAAAAGGAACAATACCGTAACAGGAATAATACACAAATAACTCGCACATAGAAGAGAGGAGCTTACGACGACGTTTCGGTCCAACTTGGACCATTTGCAAAGTCACACTAGCGAAAAGGAGAGGAGGAGGGAGTATATATAGACCAGGAGGTGGTAGTAGTAGTGGAGGTATATATATATACATCATCCTCTCCTTTTCGTTAGACTTTGTAAATGGTCCAAGTCGGACCGAAACGTCGTCGTAAGCTCCTCTCTTCTATGTATGGGTTATTTGTGTATAATATACCACAAGTTTCAATTTAAGCTGGACGAGATGTAAGGTTAGGTCTCCAAACACCTGCTTTCTCTGTTTAGCTAGCATTAAATAAATACCCAAGTGTTAGTCCATTGTGGTGAGCGGTGTCTGCCTGGGTCAGTCCAGTGCTTCACGTGGGAAGGAGTTGCACGGAGAAGGAAGGGGTTATTCACCTTGAAATCAGAAATTCAAAAACTACTTTTGGAACTTGTTTATGTCTGACGTAAACTAAGAGTCCTTGAAACTTCGCCAGAAAAACTAAGAGCTTTTTTGTAGGTAATGTTAAAGGTGAGCTGGTGGGGGGGGGGGGGAGGCAGCCTCCGAGATGTGGAGAGCCAGTAGTCAAGAACGACGCTGTCGTTACCATGTGTAATTACAGTTTTGGTTTAAGTACAAAGAAAGCCATTATCATGCCGGGCCATTTCTCTCATCCAGTGACTGGCCAGGGCCTACGATTATTATTTACTGATCCATCACACATTACTGAAAATGCTGCTACTTTAGTAAGGAATAGTTAAATGAGAGCGTGATCATCAAAGCCAGTTGACCTTACATGAAGAGCGTGATCATCAAAGCCAGTTGACCTTACATGAAGAGCGTGATCATCAAAGCCAGTTGACCTTACATGAAGAGCGTGATCATCAAAGCTTTACATGAATACTCAGCTATTGTTCACCAATGTTCCTCATAATCACGAGCGACTTCACTGATAATTAAGACTAAGATCCGACATATTGTACGTAGCAAATCGAAACTGTGAGAAAAAACTCTGAAATCCTCCAGGCAAAAGCCGTGGGAGACCCGGTTCGTATAGTGGGAGTGCACAGTAACTGCTGTGATGTTCTGGAAACTGATTATTAGGACGTCGAACACACAAAACCACCACAGGATCACAAGTCTCATGGGTTGTGTTGGTGTCAGCAGTGCCAAGCTCATGGGTTGTTGGTGTCAGCAGTGCCAAGCTCATGGGTTGTGTTGGTGTCAGCAGTGCCAAGCTCATGGGTTGTTGGTGTCAGCAGTGCCAAGCTCACGGATTGTGTTGGTGTCAGCACCGCCAAGCTCATGGGTTGTTGGTGTCAGCACCGCCAAGCTCATGGGTTGTTGGTGTCAACAGTGCCAAGCTCATGGGTTGTGTTGGTGTCAGCAGTGCCAAGCTCATGGGTTGTTGGTGTCAGCAGTGCCAAGCTCATGGGTTGTGTTGGTGTCAGCAGTGCCAAGCTCATGGGTTGTTGGTGTCAGCAGTGCCAAGCTCATGGGTTGTGTTGGTGTCAGCACCGCCAAGCTCATGGGTTGTTGGTGTCAGCACCGCCAAGCTCATGGGTTGTTGGTATCAGCAGTGCCAAGCTCATGGATTGTTGGTGTCAGCAGTGCCAAGCTCATGGATTGTTGTCAGCAGTGCCAAGCTCATGGGTTGTTGGTGTCAACAGTGCCAAGCTCATGGGTTGTGTTGGTGTCAGCAGTGCCAAGCTCATGGATTGTTGGTGTCAGCAGTGCCAAGCTCATGGGTTGTGTTGGTGTCAGCAGCGCCAAGCTCATGGGTTGTTAGTGTCAGCAGTGCCAAGCTCATGGATTGTTGTCAGCAGTGCCAAGCTCATGGGTTGTTGGTGTCAGCAGTGCCAGGCTCATGGGATGTTGGTGTTAGCAGTGCCAAGCTCATGGGTTGTGTTGGTGTCAGCAGTGCTAAGCTAATAGGTTGTGTTGGTGTCAGCAGCACCAAGCTCATGGGTTGTGTTGGTGTCAGCAGTGCTAAGCTAATAGGTTGTGTTGGTGTCAGCAGCACCAAGCTCATGGGTTGTGTTGGTGTCAGCAGCACCAAGCTCATGGGTTGTGTTGGTATCAGCAGTGCTAAGCTCATGGGTTATGTTGGTGTCAGCACCAAGCAACATGGGTTGTGTTGGTGTCAACAGCGCCAATCTCATGGGTTGTGTTGGTGTCAGCAGCGCCAAGCTCATGGGTTGTGTTGGTGTCAGCAGTGCCAAGCTCATAGGTTGTGTTGGTGTCAGCAGTACCAAGCTCATGGATTGTGTTGGTGTCAGCAGTGCCAAGCTCATGGGTTATGTTTGTGTCAGCAGTGCCAAGCTCATAGGTTGTGTTGGTGTCAGCAGTACCAAGCTCATGGGTTGTTGGTGTCAGCAGTGCCAAGCTCATGGATTGTGGTGTCAGCAGTGCCAAGCTCATGGGTTATGTTGGTGTCAGCAGTGCCAAGCTCATGGGTTGTGTTGGTGTCAGCAGCGCCTAGCTCATGGGTTGGTGTCAGCAGTACCAAGCTCATGGGCTGTGTTGGTGTCAGCAGTGCCAAGCTCATGGGTTGTGTTGGTGTCAGCAGTGCCAAGCTCATAGGTTGTGTTGGTGTCAGCAGCGCCTAGCTCATGGGTTGGTGTCAGAAGTGCCAAGCTTATGGGTTGTGTTGGTGACAGCAGCTCCAAGCTCATGGGTTGTGTTGGTGTCAGCAGCGCCAAGCTCATGGGTTGTGTTGGTGTCAGCAGCACCAAGCTCATGGGTTGTTGGTGTCAGCAGTGCCAAGCTCTTGGGTTGGTGTCAGCAGTGACAAGCTCATGGGTTATGGTGTCAGGAGCGCCAAGCTCATGGGTTGTTAGTGTCAGAAGTGGCAAGCTCATGGGTTGTGTTGGTGTCAACAGTGCCAAGCTCATGGGTTGTGTTGGTGTCAGCAGTGCCAAGCTCATGGGTTGTGTTGGTGTCAGCAGTGCCAAGCTCATGGGTTGTTGGTGTCAGCAGTGCCAAGCTCATGGGTTGTTGGTGTCAGCAGTGCCAAGCTCATGGGTTAGTGTCCGCAGTGCCAAGCTCATGGGTTGTTGGTGTCAGCAGTGCCAAGCTCATGGGTTGTGTTGGTGTCAGCAGTGCCAAGCTCATGGGTTGTGTTGGTGTCAGCAGTGCCAAGCTCATGGGTTGTGTTGGTGTCAGCAGTGCCAAGCTCATGGGTTGTGTTGGTGTCAGCAGTGCCAAGCTCATGGGTTGTGTTGGTGTCAGCAGTGCCAAGCTCATGGGTTGTGTTGGTGTCAGCAGCGCCAAGCTCATGGGTTGGTGTCAGCAGCGCCAAGCTCATGGGTTGGTGTCAGCAGCGCCAAGCTCGGGTTGATGGTGTCCGGAGCTGTTTGACGAGGTTATACGTGACAATACTGACCCTAAACACTATTCCTACTTCAAAATCTTCATTAAAACAACTGTTCAGTGTATGTGGATTGCAACACTGGTAAACAAAGCATTCCCTGTGAATAATTTTTATTTCTACAAGTACATGAACAAGGTATACAGTCCTAGCTGACATCAATGACATACTAATATATAGAAAGCCGTTTGTTATGCTGAGCATTTCGCTAAAATTAGGTCAATTTTGTCCCTAGGATGCGACCCACACCAGTGGGCTAACAACCAGGTACCTATTTTACTGCTAGGTAAACAGGGACAGCAGGTGTCTTAAAAAAAAAAACACGTTCTGTTTACACCCGTACCGGGGATCGATCCCCCGGACCTCAGTGTGAGTTGAGTGCGCTACAACCGAGCTACGGGGCACTTGAAGGATGAACCAGATATATTTCAACATTCAGTCTTAGTCTTTAAAGAATCCTTTACGCTGATAATTTCTGCCACTTTATGAAGTCAATATATTTTAATAAATTTAGACCAAATTTACGAACAGCAGCTCAAAGTTGAAATTGTGAGTTCCCAAAATTTATTCTACATGAAAAATTTTATAACAATAATGTTTTTTTTACATTAACCTTATTAATTATACTGATATAATTGTCATATTATACTAATAAATTTATTTTCATTTATTTGCTCAGTACTATTAATTTAATCTACTTAAAACCTTAATTTTTAAAGGGGAAGCAAGTAGAAGGCCTTGGTCAGATGACCAAAAGCTCCAACGGCGGGTCATCATCTGCCTAAGACCCGCGTCAGGAAACAATTATCCTGTTTCCTGACGAACCTTACCTAATCTAACCTAAGTAATTTAATGTAATTATCATTAACAAAATACAGATTTAAATTATATGGAGAAGCTAAGAATGATGGTGTGTGACAGCTAAGAATAACCATTTTGTTAGTGTTTTCTGCCTTATTAGCTGGGGCAGTGTCACTCGCATCTCCACCATTGATACAAACACTTGCTATCAAATTCGTCACTGTGACAAAAACCACTTCCTTGAAGCTCACCTTAAGTGGCCCTTTTGGGACCTAGTTCCTAGGCCTTTTGTGTATCCAAATGCTCTTGTACTACCGTCCACAGGATGGATATGGGGTGCACAATAAACTAGCCACTTCGGTGGCAAAAATCTAAAAAATCTAATCTTAAGTGGTCAAGTCACAACCTTTCTTAACTCCCTCTTCTTCCTGTCTAACCATAATCTTCGTCACTATGCTATCATCTTTGCATGTCTCTGCCAACTTCGTCTCTCTGGTAATATATCTTAGCATTGCAGTCCAGACCTGCGTACAAGTGCTACATTTTTAGGCGTAGTTATGGAGGAAACTGCGCCGACGCCTCGGTGACACTTCGAATGGCTCGTTAATACACCGTACCAGTGAAAGTGATTTAAATACTAAGAATTTCTTTTAACCCAACCGGAAAAAATACGTGAATGCAGTACTCGCCTATATGTGGTTGCAGGGGTCGAGTCGAGGCAGTATAATGCAGGATTGCATTATACATCATTTGTGTTTGTCATTTTGTCGGTATTTTATTCCGTTTTCTCCCACTGCCGGATGTTACCCTACGTTTGTGCAGTGTGAGTATTGGCGATTCACTACACCCTGGCTGTCCCTGCTCATCTAACAACAAATAGGTACCTAGGTGTTAGCCTACTGTTAAGAGTGTAATCCTAAGATTGGTTTGGGTATTGAAATGAGTTTAGGTGGGATAAGATCTCTTAGCCTGTAAATTTAGCTACGTAAACAAAAATAAGTAGGAGTTGAAGACAAACAAAATGTTGATTATTCTTTTTCTTCAGATGAGAGTGTCGGTGACGATCATTGGCGTCCTCCTGGGGACGCTGCTGGGGCTCGTAGATATGCAGCTTATACAGCCGTTCAGGCAGATACGTCGACCCTCTGATAACTCCCGGGAGAATGACAACCCTAGCAATAAAAGATTTATTGTCCGCCTACCTCAAGATTATTCCCAGGTTGTGTCAGGTTCTGCTCAAAGACCTTTCTTTCTTCCCCAGCTCATTAGACAAAAAGAGAATCGGCAGTCAGGACAGGTATCCACAGTGATTAGGCAACCAAATTTTACTCCAACTGGTAATAGTCAAATATCCTTCACAGCCCCACAACCTCAGCGTCTTCAACAGTTCGGGAATGGTCAAGGAATATCATTTGCACAGTCTAATTTTCAACCATCCATCAACAGCCAATTAGGTCTGGTAACCCAACAGCCTAATCGTCAGCAACAGACTGGAAATAACGGATTTTCAGGAACTCTAGAGACTGCTCGTCGTGAACAAATGGAAAGTGTCCAAGTAATCCCACCACAGGTTAATCCTAGTTTACATCCTTTGAGTAGTCAAGCATTCGTAGGAACTCTATCTCCTAGCCGTCAACAAACTGAGCTTGCTCCAGGAATCACAGGAATAACTCAACCCAGTCGTGAGCAAACCGGGATTGGGCAAGGATTCCAAGGAACGCAACAACCTGATCGCGAACAAACCGGGGTTGGGCAAGGATTCCAAGGAACACATCAACCTCTTCCTCATCAAGCTGGAGGTTCCAGCCAGTCTCTCCTCGGAGGCTCCCCAGGGAGCGAACCAGCTGCTGGCCATGCAGATCGTCACCATCTGTGTTTAGTGAGACCAGAGCCTGGAGAATGTAGGGGAGCTTTCCCAAGGTAATCATTTTAACATAAATGTATTTCATGAAGCCATAATCCCTTGTAAGTCTTTCAGCGTAAGAAGTGGAGGTTCTATCCACCGTCTGCTAATCTTAGCCTGTAACATAGTGTAGTCAGTCTGTGTGAGAGGCAACCCAACGGCACATAACACCACATAAGAGTAAATGTTCCATTTGTAAAGAGAAACTGCAGTGAGAAAAATATCAATTATACTAAAGTATAATGTATGAGTTAATAAAATTTATACATGAATATATATCTTCACCAGAATAAAGATTTAAACCACTACGCTACGACAGTACTCGTAGCGTAGTGACTGGCTGCCTCCCGTACCATAAATCCGGCATTACCCTTATTATTTGGAAAACACTAATTCATATGGGTTATAATAATTATTAATAATTGCACCTGGTGAAGGATTCTGTAATAGGAACTGGAACTGCTATTAGATTCCTTATATCAAAACTTGTTGTATCTCACAAGAAACCAGATTTTTTTTTTAGTCACAGCCCTTGTGGTTTAGCCCTTCTTTTTTATTATAATATTTTTTTTAGTCACGAATTGTGAAGTTACTTAGGCAGAACAAAATTTTAAACAGTGGATCTTCGCTGAGTAAGAACTTCAGATTATATAGAGTACCGCCACTCCTTATAATATCTTATGTTCACCTAATCCTGCATGACAGTGACACCAACAGGCGGAAGTGCCTCGTTAGCTTAGAATAAAAGTGCCTCATGGCTGCCATCATCCAGGTCTCAGAGACCACTAAACAAAACCATGGAACCTTCATCCTCTCAGAAACGCGTGTCCCAAATATTATAGAATAGTATAACACTCGCAGCAATTCGGATCCGATTTACACTTCTGCCATCCAACCCACCATTTCTCAGCACCTAGCTGTTGGTCATTTTAAGAAGTGCTGTGTTCTCTATATAACTTGACGAAAATCTGAGTGAAGCCTTATTGTAATAGAGGCTTCTTATCTCTATGTATCTTTCATTTACTGTTATTTATTATTATTAATTAGTAATAATAGTAGTGGTGGTGGTACTGGTACTAACCTATGCTATACAGTGTTGAATTATTTACAAGCTAAAGTTCTTTTCATCAACGAATAAGCAAATTTCCTAATAGTGACGCATGTTATACCCTTCGCAGGTACTTCTACGACCCAGAGAGTGACCAGTGTGATTGTTTCGTCTACGGTGGTTGTGGGTTAGAGGGTCTCCAGCCCAATTTCAAATCACTTAAGGATTGTCAACGCTCCTGTCTCCCCACCAACCTGCAGGAAGGACCCAAATGTAGGATTATCTTCAGTGATGAGCAGACCGTTTTTACTCATAAGGCACATGCGTCCCCCCCATTCCAGAGTCATGCATCCGCCAATAAGTTTTTAAGTATGATTATCCAACAAGGGAGTCAACCATTAAACTAGTGTTTCCCAACCTAGGTGGTACTACCATCTAGTGAACGCTTTTACAATACAGAGGATTAATATGCTGATTGTAATAATGTTGGTAGAATTACCGACAATATGTAAAGTAAAACGACACAACTGCAACTAATGTGGCATTTTATTGTGGCAACGTTTCGCTCCCCTGAAGCTTTATCAAGCCGTAACGGCTTGACAAAGCTCCTGGAGAGCGAAACGTTGCCACAATAAAATGTCACATTAGTTGCACTTGTGTCCTTTTACATAATATGCTGATTAATGCTAAGCAGAAGAATTTTTTAAAAATGAACTTTGAGCTAGCAGGGAGCATTAAAAGCCACAGAGGTGTTTGCAGGATTCACATTTAATGTGATATACAGTGGAACCTCGGTACTCGAACAGCTCTGTACTCGAACAATTCGGTACTCGAATGCTTTGGTAAAAAGATCGCTCGGTAGTCGACCGTTTGCTCGGCGCTCAACCAAACAAACAGTACTCAGTGGTCAGTCGTCACGTGAGGTCACAGACCCTGAGCTGCCTTGGGGATTAGTGTGGACGGTTACAAAGCATGGCTGGCTTCTGCAGTGTTTTAAAAATTGAGGTTGGAGAGTTGAAGGAGGAGGTCTTGCTTCTCCAGGAGGAGATTAGGAGGCTGAAGGTCCACCTCAATGGGTCTGGGAGAGAGTGTGAGGTGGCTGGAGTTGTGGGGAATGAGGCTTCTAGCAGCGAGGTGCAGTCTGTCTCTCGCTGTGAGGAGGCTGTAGTTGGGGAGGCAGCAACGGCTACCAGCAGTGAGGTGCAGCCCAGCACCTGCTACAAGTGGCGAGTAGTTCACAGTAATGGAAGGCGCATCAGAGTAAGGAAAGTTAAGAGTGAAGATCTGAAGGTAGGAAATCGCTTCTCTGTTCTTCAGGATGAATGTACTTCAGTGGCCAGTGAAGGTAAGGGTACTACTGCCCCTGCTAATGGAGGTAAGCGCATTCTTGTGGTTGGTGACTCTCAGGTAAGATACATTGACCGTGCTTTTTGTAATAGGAATAAGAAGATGAGAGATAGAGTGTGCTTCCCTGGAGCTGGTGTTGGGGACATTGTCAACAGGCTGGATAATATCATGTCAGGTAATGGGAGCAAGCCCATTATCTGTCTCAGTGCTGGTGGAAATGATATTGGGAAGGGTAGGAGAGAAGAGCTGCTTGATAAGTACAGGTCAGCTATAGATTTCATTAAGTCTAAGGGAGGGATCCCAATCATATGTAGCATCTTGCCTAGAAGGGGAGTAGGAAATGAATGGTTGTCTAGGGCAATTGGTGTAAATTGCTGGCTAGACAGATACTGCAAGGAACTTGCAATCCCATTCATTGACAACTGGAACAACTTTTATGGCAAACATGATATGTATGCAAGGGATGCGGTACATCTCTCTGGGGCTGGGGTGGTAGCACTTGCAGACTCGATTGAGAAGGCCATTGGTGAAATGCCTATGATTTTAAACTGATGGAAGATAGAGGTATGGGTGTGTGTGGGAAACAAGCAGGTTGCAACACTTGGGTTGGAAACAGTAAATGTATAAAAGGCATTCAGCATGAAGTTATAAATAAAGACAATAGATCAGGTCAGCAAACAAAGGGGGACAGCAGAGGGCAGCAAGGGACTAGCTCCCTTAAGGTTTACTATACTAATAGCAGGAGTGTAAGAAATAAGATAGATGAGCTAAGATTAATTGCAAGTGCAGGAGACATAGATATTATTGCTATAACAGAGACCTGGCTCAATCTGAAAGATAGAGAGATGCCCTCTGAATGTCACATACAAGGCTATAAATTATTCCACACTGACAGGGTCAACAGGAAAGGTGGTGGAGTAGCGATGTATGTCAGAGACAATTTAAATTGTTGTGTTAGACAAGATATTAAATTAGAAGCGTCAGCCACTGAATCTGTTTGGTTACAGCTTCTCGAGGGCCGAGAAAAACTAATTTTGGGTGTGATTTACAGGGCCCCAAATCTTGATAGGGAGTGCAGTAAACTTCTATGGGACGAAATTCGTAAGGCATCTACATACGAAAATGTTGTGCTAATGGGAGATTTCAACTATAGACAGATTGACTGGAGCAATTTGACAGGAAATTTAGAGTCAGGTGACTTTCTTGATACGATCCAGGATTGTTTTTTAAAACAGTTTGTGACAGAGCCAACTAGGGGAAATAACCTCCTTGACTTGGTTCTTGCCAGTAGGGAAACACTAATTAATAATCTTGAGGTTAATGATGAGCTTGGGGAAAGTGATCACAAATCACTCAGTTTTAATATATCATGGAATTCCCCTAATAATGGCAATCAAGTCTCCGTCCCTGACTTTCGCTTGGCTGATTTCATAGGACTGAAAAATTACTTAGGTGGGCTGAACTGGAATGACCTGACTAAGGGTCAGGTAGGTGGTGATGGTTGCCGATATGATGCTTTCCAGGGCATAGTTCTAGCTGCTCAGTCAAATTATGTTCCAGATAGGGAAATCAGATCAAACAAAAATGATACTAAATGGATGAACAATAGATTAAAATATCTGATTGGTCAAAAGAGAGGCATATATAGGCAAATCAAAAGAGGAGAGGGGCAATTGAGAAATCGATATATTCAGTTAAAGAGAGAAATAAAAAAGGGAATTAGAAAAGCAAAAAGAGATTATGAGGTTAAAGTTGCAAGAGAATCGAAGACTAACCCAAAAGGATTCTTTCAGGTATACAGAAGTAAGATCAGGGACAAGATAGGCCCACTCAAAAGTTCCTCGGGTCAGCTCACTGACAGTGATAAGGAAATGTGTAGAATTTTTAACACATACTTCCTCTCAGTTTTTACACAGGAGGATACCAGCGATATTCCAGTAATGATAAATTATGTAGAACAGGACGATAATAAACTGTGTACTATTAGGGTCACAAGTGACATGGTCCTTAGGCAAATAGATAAATTAAAACCTAACAAATCCCCAGGCCCTGATGAACTGTATGCAAGGGTTCTAAAGGAATGTAAAGAGGAGCTTAGCACACCTTTGGCTAATCTTTTCAACATATCACTACAAACTGGCATGGTGCCAGATAAGTGGAAAATGGCAAATGTGATACCTATTTTCAAAACAGGTGACAGGTCCTTAGCTTCGAACTATAGACCAATAAGCCTAACCTCCATAGTGGGAAAATTTATGGAATCAATAATTGCCGAGGCAGTTCGTAGCCACCTTGAAAAGCATAAATTAATCAACGAATCTCAGCATGGTTTTACAAAGGGGCGTTCCTGCCTTACGAATTTATTAATTTTTTTCACTAAGGTATTTGAGGAGGTAGATCATGGTAATGAATATGATATTGTGTATATGGACTTCAGTAAGGCTTTTGACAGGGTCCCACATCAGAGACTATTGAGGAAAATTAAAGCACATGGAATAGGAGGAGAAATTTTTTCCTGGATAGAGGCATGGTTGACAAATAGGCAGCAGAGAGTTTGCATAAATGGGGAGAAATCAGAGTGGGGAAGTGTCACGAGCGGTGTTCCACAGGGGTCAGTGTTGGGGCCCCCTGCTGTTCACAATCTACATAAACGACATAGATGAGGGCATAAAGAGCGACATCGGCAAGTTTGCCGATGACACCAAAATAGGCCGTCGAATTCATTCTGACGAGGACATTCGAGCACTCCAGGAAGATTTGAATAGACTGATGCAGTGGTCGGAGAAGTGGCAGATGCAGTTTAATATAGACAAATGCAAAGTTCTAAATGTTGGACAGGACAATAACCATGCCACATATAAACTAAATAATGTAGATCTTAATATTACGGATTGCGAAAAAGATTTAGGAGTTCTGGTTAGCAGTAATCTGAAACCAAGACAACAGTGCATAAGTGTTCGCAATAAAGCTAATAGAATCCTTGGCTTCATATCAAGAAGCATAAATAATAGGAGTCCTCAGGTTGTTCTTCAACTCTATACATCCTTGGTTAGGCCTCATTTAGATTATGCTGCACAGTTTTGGTCACCTTATTACAGAATGGATATAAATTCTCTGGAAAATGTACAAAGGAGGATGACAAAGTTGATCCCATGTATCAGAAACCTTCCCTATGAGGATAGACTAAGGGCCCTGAATCTGCACTCTCTAGAAAGACGTAGAATTAGGGGGGATATGATTGAGGTGTATAAATGGAAGACAGGAATAAATAAAGGGGATGTAAATAGTGTGCTGAAAATATCTAGCCTAGACAGGACTCGCAGCAATGGTTTTAAGTTGGAAAAATTCAGATTCAGGAAGGATATAGGAAAGTACTGGTTTGGTAATAGAGTTGTGGATGAGTGGAACAAACTCCCAAGTACCGTTATAGAGGCCAGAACGTTGTGTAGCTTTAAAAATAGGTTGGATAAATACATGAGTGGATGTGGGTGGGTGTGAGTTAGACCTGATAGCTTGTGCTACCAGGTCGGTTGCCGTGTTCCTCCCTTAAGTCAATGTGACCTGACCTGACTAGGTTGGGTGCATTGGCTTAAGCCGGTAGGAGACTTGGACCTGCCTCGCATGGGCCAGTAGGCCTTCTGCAGTGTTCCTTCGTTCTTATGTTCTTAACCTGCCAAAACATATACGTCAGTCTCCCTGCAGCTGTCGCTCAGTCTAAAACTCCTCTGAACTTCACTGTAAATTATTTAGTGTTTCTTTGCATTTTTGGGTGTTTTTTAAATATTTGTATAAGTCACCATGGGGCCTAAAAGATTAGTGATAACAGTCAACCAAAAAGAAAATTGGTTAGCGTGTGTGTCCTGATGTAAACACTGCCTTCACGTCTCCATATAATATGCCTTTTATTAATGTCGGCCTCTTTATTGTGCTTCCAGGTTATCTATCGTGTTTCTGATATCAAGGTGGAGTAAATGTGATAGATAACCTTTATTACTAATATTAGCATAATTACTCAACATTGTATTCACGCCACTGCAAGTATCCGGCTATCAAGACAGATACTAGCCACTTCTGCTGGCCCCTCCCTCTCTCTCCTATGGCTCCTCCCACTTCGGACCCCTCTTATATTACGCTTGTTTCCATTTTGAATTTTTGTTCACAAAAAAAAAAAAAATAGAAGATTTACTTTTATGCAGACTACTGCATTATTGGAAAAATGGTATAAATAATATCAGTGCATTTGTGAAAACATATTAGACCCACCAGTTGACGTGTATTGGACGCGTGACGTGATTTGTTTACTCTTGGACATCAGCAAAAATCAAACATTTCCGCTAATCTAAGCTCAATTTCAAGGTATTTTTGGTCTGTAAATCATTCAAAATTACCTCTATTTCTGTAATATATCTTTCATTCTATGAAATGAGACCAAGAACACGAGAATACGATCATAAATACCATACGATAATACACCGCAAAGTCGCTGTAAGTGTATTTTTGGGGGTCTGAAACGCATTAATCAAATTTACATTATTCTTTATGGTAAATCGTTCGATACTCAACAGATCGGCACTCGAACAGCCTTCTGGAATGAAATAAGTTCGAGTACCGAGGTTCCACTGTATATTTGAGGGGCACCAAACTTCATTTTTCCTTAAAAGGAAAGAACAGTAGTACGCTAGGCGCAAAAATGTTTTAAAATGCTGATTTAAACTATTGCTGTGCAAGACCTGGATTGCGGAATAATGCTAAGTACAATGAAATCTGCATACGTTAAATTTATGTTGTATGATCTGTCTCCAGAAAGACTATATACCTTCTTAGTCTTACAGTATTTATTGTTCTGAATATTTATAATCTTTTAATAAAAATATAATCATTATCATTAGTATTTATTCTCTGGAAACTTTCCTGCCAGCGATGTGTCTTGAATATAGGAACAACTACCTTAATTATCAAAACATGTAAAAGGGATTAAAGAAAATAGATTTAATGATTTAATGTTATGTCTTGTGTCGCAGGTCGGTTACTCACCAGTACAAACAATGAATGATGAAAAAAAAAAAGTGGTCAAACTACAGCACCATCATTGTCAAAAAGTTTAGGTTCATTAGGTAAAAGGACATAAAAACTGATGCGACGTTTTATTGTGGCAACATTTCTCCCTCCAGGATCTCCCGTAAGGCGAAACGTTGCCACAATGAAATGCCACATTAGTTGCATTTTGTCGGTAATTCTACCATCATTACTAAGTTGGGGCTTAATTTGCTCAACATAAAAGCTCACAAAAACTCTTGAATCCAAACTGCTCTATTCTCCAGCTAAAACTTAAAAATTATCTTCGAATATTATCTGATTACTGTGATGGCAGTAAATTCAGGTTAGTGGTGCTACAGCCTAAGAGTCTAAAATGTTTAGAGTATCCAGTATTAAAACTCCAGAAAGTGCTTCCTATATACTCTACTGCAACTGGAACACGTGAACTGACACACTACATTTAAGTACAGAAGAGATGCAACAGGATCTTTATGCTTCAAGGTTTACCTTTAGTTAGAGGATTCCAAAAAATATATTTTTATTATGGGTCTGGAATGCGGGTTTAACCGGATAATAATAATTTGGAACAGTGCTGCCAAAATCTTATCATTGAGTTGATTGTGAAATGGAAGTTTATTGTAATGGACATCTATTCATAAATAACCCGCACATAGAAGAGAGGAGCTTACGACGACGTTTCGGTCCGACTTGGACCGTCGTCGTAAGCTCCTCTCTTCTATGTGCGGGTTATTTGTGTATCGTTCCAGTCACGGTATTGTGCCTTTTTTTGTTATTTATGGACATCTATCAGTAGTAATGTGGTTCGCCGGGACTGTTCTGTCCCGGGTCTGGTCCAGTTGGTTACCCGACAGACATCTACTGGGACTGTAACTAAGTTGGTCAGAAATATTATCTATCAAAGTACTTTAATGTTTTTTGGAACGCTCGGTAGATGGCTATTAAGATTTTTTTTTTTTTTTGCAAAGAATTTAGTGTTTAAAAGCAGATCAGACCAAGTTGATCACAGTGGCAACACCCAGTAGTTGGTCTACTGTTTGTATGTGTCAGCGGTGACTGATACAGTATACTGTGCTAAGATGACTGCTGACATCAATAAATTATAATATACATTGTGTGTATGGAGGTGGGGGGGGGGAGAGTTTGTGCAGATGTATGAGTTTGTGTGTATGTGTGTACTCACCTGTGTGGTTGCAGGGGTCAATTCACAGCTTTTGGCCCAGCATCATTGCTACTCGCCAATGGGCCAATCTTTCCCTGCTCAAATTATTATAATAAAAAAGAAGCGCTAAACCACAAGGGTTATACAGCGCTGTCCCTGCTCAAAGAGCCTTACCGTACCTCATCTAACATCTCTAAGGCTACATAAATACTTCCCTACATCTTTATGACTCGTGTGATTTTTCAACTTCCAGCTGTGCTCTCGTGTTCCTATTTCCCATATCTGAAATAGGCTGTCCTTGTTCACATTGTCAATTCTGTTCAGTATTTTGTATGTCGTTATATCCCTCCTGTCCTTCAGTGTCATCAGGTTGAATTCCCTTAACCTCTCCTCATGTATGTTTGACCATTTGTGGGTTCCATACTGGTGATGCGTACTCCAGTATTGGCCTGACGTACATGGTGCACCGTGTCCAAAATTACTCTTTGCTTAGATGTCGAAAAACTATTCTTAGAATTGCCAGACGCACATTTGCTGCAGCAGTTATTTGGTTGATGTGCATCTCAAGGGGTTACTCCGTATGATACTCGCCCCATGGTCTTTATTGTTGAGTGAGGTTGGCAGCCTGTATCTCCCGTACCTGTACTCCACCTGCGGTCTCTTTTTTTTTTCCTTCTCCTAGCTTCATAACTTTCATTTGGTGAGATTAAATTCTAGAAGCCATTTTGTCAGGCCAAGCCTGCAGCCTATCCAGATCCATTTGTTGCCTTTCCTGGTCCTTGTCTTCTTGTTTTCTCATTAGTTTCACGTCTTCTGCAAACAGAGATACCTCTTCCTTCCGTCATGTCATTGACATAAAAGAAACAACACTAATCCTAGGACTAATCCTTGCGTAATCTCACTCGACATACGAGCTCATATCGATACCTCTTCATGAACCATCACTTGTTTCTCTCCTGTCAGGTATCCCTTGATCCACTGTAATGCTTTACCTGTTATTTCCACCTGCTCCTCTAGCTTTTGTACCAATCTCTTGTGTGGTACTGTGCCAAAAGCCTTCTTCAATCCAAGAAAATACTGTCTACCCATTCTCTCTCTCTCTCTCTCTCTCTCTCTCTTTCTCTCTCTCTCTCTCCCTCCCTCCCTCCCTCCCTCCCTCCCTCCCTCCCTCCCTCCCTCCCTCCCTCCCTCCCTCCCTCCCTCCCTCCCTCCCTCCCTCCCTCCCTCCTTCCCTCCTTCCTGTCTTCTGTTACTTTTTAGAATTTCAGTAGGTTTGTAACACAGAGTTTTTCATCCCTGAAGCCGTGCTGATTGTAATGTATGAACCCACTCCATTCCAAGTGCTCTACCACTCGTCTGTTAATCTTTTCCATGACGTTACACACTATACATGTTAGTGGCATTGGCCTGTAGTTTAACGTTCTCTTTTTTTTTAAATGGGTCTATATTTGCTGTCTTCCACACCTCTGGCAGTTTCCCTGTTTCGGTAGATTTTTTGGAAATTATTCCTAGCAGCACACACTGCCTCTGCTTGCCCTCTCGGGACCCATGGAGAGATGTTAACTTGGTCTAGGTATCTAGTTCACATAGTAGCTTCTTCACCTTCCCGGTGTGTGTACTGTGTTCAGTGCTTTCTGATGTACTCTACTGTTTCGGTTTGCTGGTAGCCTTTCGGTCTCTAAGAATACTTCTCTGTTTCATGCTGAGCTCTTCACAGACTTCCTGGTCATTCCCCACTTTCCTTCTTCAACCTGATTACCTTTTCCCTGACTGTTTTCTTCCTGATGTGGATATATAACAACTTTGGGTTGGATTTGGCTTTCGAGGCTGTTATTCTCAGATTGTCTCTGCATTATATTCACACCACACATTGCCCTCACACGACATCTCCACTGCCCCCAACCTTCTCCTTATTGCAACATTCACCACCCATATTTCACACTCATAAAAGTGTTGATACCACTATATTCTCATATATTCCCCTCTTTGCTTCCATGGATAACGTTCTGTCTCCGCAGACTCCTAGGTGCTCCACTCGCCTCCTCCCCCCATCACTTCTACGATTCACCTCATCTTTCACTGACCCATCTGCTGACACGTCCGCTCCCAAATATTTTGAATACATTCGCTTTCTCCATAATCCCACCCTCCAATATGAGATGTGTGATTATATATATATATATATATATATATATATATATATATATATATATATATATATATATATATATATATATATATATATATATATATATATATAATGTCGTGCCAAATAGGTAAAACTGGTCAATTAGCAAGAGCTCAATTAAATTAAGTCCTAAAATTTTCTTTTATACGTTTAAAGATATATTTTCTCAATTATATTAATGTAAAATTTAATAATTTTGTACCAAAAGAATCTAAAAAAAACTTACTTAACCTTATTATAAGAAGCGCAATTTAATTTAGCCTAATCCAACTAAATATATTTTAGATAAGTTTATAATAATTTAATAATAAATACAGTGAAATATATTTTTTTGTTAGGTTCAGAATGATTTTTTTCGAAATTATTGCATACGCAAATTTTCGCTTGCCTTATTCGGCAAGAAGAGCGTTGCTATTTAAGCCAGAATCGCAAATTTTACCTATTCGGCACGATGTATATATACACATACACATACATACACATGCATACATATATACATAGACATGCATTCATATATACATAGACATGCATACATGTATACATAGACATGTATACATATATACATAGTCATGCATACATATATACACAGATTATGCCGCTGAGTTTTGGTCTCCTTACTACAGTGGAAATAAGTGGTATAAAATACCGACACGGTGGAAATATGAACACACATGCAGTTTAATGTGATCCTTTATTGACAACGTTTCGCCCACAGTAGGCTTTTTCAAGCCACAAACAGATCTACTTGGGGTAACGAACGAAAGTTCAGGTAAGATCCCAAATGGGATGAGCGGGGAAGACGGGACAGACGAAGAATAGTGCTGGAGAGGAGTGTTCTTAGTCGTAGAAATAGAGCCAGGGCTTAACCCAGCAGCGAAGGCGATCGTGGGACAGATATTGAGAAGAGAAATTCAGGCTCTTCTGTTGGGACTCCGGTGGGGTGAGCGGGGAGGAAGGGACATGCGACGTTTAGCGCTAGAGAGGAGTGTTGAACTGAGTTTGTTTTTGCTGCAAGAGAGAGGGCTAGAGGAGAGTAAGTTATCAGAGGACGTATTTGGGATTTGTAAAGGTGTAGTTTGGTGCGTTGGGAGGCATGTTTCAGCTTGTAGAGGCCCGCAAGGGCCTTACTAGTTATTTGCATGCCTTGAGTGAATGTGTCCGTGTAAACGAAGAAGGTAGTCAAGATTAACGCCAAGGACAGTGACAGATTGTGTGATGGGGATGTAAGTGCGGGTGTCAGCTGTTCTGAGCTCGACAGGTAATGGAGGATCACGTTTCCTGTAATTAAAATACGTAATGCTGGATTTAGCTGCATTGGATTTGATCCTCCATTTTTGTTCCCAGATGGCTATCCTGTCGACCTCATTTTGTTTTGTGTGTGAGTGTATCTATATTGGCATGAGTGATAAGTTGTGTAATGTCGTCTGCATAGCCTAGTGTGATGGAGTTGTGGTATACAGGTGTTGGAATGTCGTTAGTGTATAATGTAGAGGGTAGGGGAGAGGACAGATCCCTGGGGTACTCCGGCATTTAGTGTGAAGTAGTCAGAGTAACAGCCTTGGAATTTTATTCTCATGGTACGGCCGTCTAGGAAGTTGCAGAGGAGTTTACGAGTATTGAGAGGCAGGTTAAAGTTAGTGCAGAGTTTGTACTTGAGCACTTCGTGCCACACAGTGTCAAAGGCTTTTTCAACGTCTTTTGCAACCAGGGCTGTCTTGTTTCTTTGTTTTGTGTTGATGTAGTTGAGAAAGATGTTAATGGCATCCTGTGTGGATCTGTGTGTTCTGAAGCCAAACTGGCCATCAGAAAGTAGAGAGTTGTGTTCCAGGTATCTGCGAAGGCGATGATTGATGAGTTTTTCAGAGTTTTCCTAAAGTTTCGCGCTACCCAGTGATTAATTTTGATCCTATTTTTTTAAAGGCCTATGACATGGTTTTAATGACTCTAATTGATCTGAAAATTACGACCTAGGAATTCAAATGTTGGTCAAGCATCTTGTCCCAGTGACATAACAGTGCGCTGCTTGGTCGAATAAAACATGATGGAATGACAGTGTGTTTTTTTTTTGTCGAATAATACACGATGGAACAGCAGTGTGTTCCTTGGTCGAATAAGACATGATGAGATAGTATACTCGCTGCTTGGTCGAATAAAAGATGATAGGATAGCAGTGTGTTGCTGGCTGGAATGATTGTATGCTTTGTTGTGTACACAGGATACCGCGGTGTAGCTGGTGAAGGTTGAGTGTAGCGTAGACAAGGTCACCCACCACATTACGCGAATCTGTCATACACTTAGACTGCGACGGCCGCACACTGTACATTCCACTGACTTGCGAATAATAACTGTAAACATTACAGTGTAGGAAGAACCGTGAGATAACTCTAGCTTTTTAAATATTTTCATAATATATGTATAGGACGTGTATTTAATACTATGTAATAATTTTACATTGACTAGTAAAGTTTCTTAGCTATCTGTTGTAATTTTCACAATAAGTAATAAAGGTTTTTAATGTGACGAAATAGTCCAAATGTCTGCACTGTTTACTTTGATAAAGCAATAAAAACGGCTAACTTGAGATCACATTTACAAATGTTCTTACATATTTGTAGTGCAGGGGTTGAGTCACAGCTCCTGGTCACGCCTCTTCACTGGTTGGTGTGTGCCAATGAATTGATGTCATTTAATTTTGATTGTGTCAGTATCGGCCTAAAACTGAATTTGTGTAACTGCATCCCTATTCTCATCTTCAGTACTCTGCCAGAAAGTAAGTCAGGGCCACTACTGTCCCGTACACCTTCAAGAATGAAGGAGGGGACCTTGATGCTGGAAAAGGGCTCTTCATCCAAAGAATTAGTACTTACCTCTCTTTCTCTTGAAACTCATCCCCCAGGAGCTATATCACCCCAATGGGTTTAGCGGTTCCTTATGAATTACAATGGAACCCCAATGGAAATAAGTCACTCTGACTTTTTTGGGTTATCCTAGGTTCTCTACACATATGCTGCTATGTATTATAATTCTATGTAACTGTATTTGTGTATACCTGAATAAACTTACTTATTTACTTAGCTTTGAGTCTTCCATATCATAGAGTGAAGAGTGAATGAAGGCTTGTAGACTGCAGCCTAACTACAAACCTATCAGTGAACTAACTAATGTATGTAAAATAACCACTGAAAAAAAAGTGAATTTCCAAGCACTTAAATGATTTCCCACATCAAGGAACTGTGAAAATAACAGCAGCAGGAGGTTAATGTCTCTGGAAAGTTGTCATTGCGAGCAGCGGTGGAGATGAACACGAAAATACAAAGTAATGACAAAGGTAAAACAAATACTGTGGAGATCTTCAGCGACTGCTCAGTTAGAATAAAGTTTAGTAGTCGATAGTCTGGGAAAATGGATAGAAATGCATTGACTTCGAAAACTTCTATTAAGAGACCTCGTTCACTTTCAGTACGAGAGAAAACTGGCTATATATAGGGGCTGGAGAGAGTAGGAGTAATAGTAGTGATATTAAATTCACTACCAGTAGTAATAATCCTAAATAGCTACTACTACGTTTCCAATCCATAATGTGAATATAGTTTTATGGACAACCATTATCGTCAACGTTGTTCGTTCTCTATATTTACTAACGTCAGTTTCTAAGATGCATTATGGCATTTCGTCTGTGGAAAATTAAATTTACCTGGATGTAACTCATAAGGTATATACCAGTAAATGGTAACAAAGATAATTATTCTTTATCAAGGATACAGAGACAAGTAGGAATTTTAGGACACCTAGGTCGCAAAAAATGTCCCCCTTCGATACCTACCATAATCTCTGAAAGTTAAGACACATGTGCAACATCTGGATATCTTTATTGTAGTAGACGTTTCGCCATCCAGTGGCTTTATCAATACAGATTCTAGGACATAATAGGAAGACAGTAGAACTATATACAAAAGATGAGGTAATCAGTCCCTCGGCCTTGGAGTCAGTGTTCACAGCATCGTGGTGGAGGAGAGACTCTCCTCCACCACGATGCTGTGAACACTGACTCCAAGGCCGAGGGACTGATTACCTCATCTTTTGTATATAGTTCTACTGTCTTCCTATTATGTCCTAGAATCTGTATTGATAAAGCCACTGGATGGCGAAACGTCTACTACAATAAAGATATCCAGATGTTGCACATGTGTCTTAACTTTCATATTGTCGGTATTTTATACCTTTCTTTGCACAACACCATAATCTCTCTCTCCACAAGTCACACTGGACCTATATTAATTTCAAATGAAATATACATCACCAGGAATTCTGGTAAAACATTAATATAAATATGTAGACTGTATATTAAATTTAAAATGTGAATACATATACATTGAAGGAAAATTTATAATAATAAGACTCTCCAATTTGTCTGGAGATTACTTGGTGTATCATACACAAACACCTGCCTAAATATGAAGAAAATACTGGCCAGAATCTCAACATAAATAGACAACTTAGCTGAGGTTCTGAAGCTCTCCTCCCCTCATGGAAGGTTCCTTGATGTTGGTGAGGGGCTCTTGATTTAGGGAATTGAATCTGTGCTCCAGTTCCCCGAATTAAGCCTGAATGCCTTCCACATCCCCCCCTGGGCGCTGTGTAATCCTACGGGTTTAGCTCTTCCCCCTTGATTATAATAATAATAATAATCTGAAGCTGTCCTGTCCATCTGCTTAACGTACACTTTATGCAGGACTGCAAATCCAACAATTTCGGCTCCTATTTGAGAGGTTTTAAGCCCAATATAACCCTTAGAGCGACGAAAATTTATGTACATTTCATTAACGTGCCTTTACCACATTCAAAACAATGGCGTCTCTCCCATGCTCATCAGCGCAGGCGCAGAGCTTCCGTGTCGGTTCACTTCTTTAAAATACACTTTAGAGCAATAGTAATGTATTAATCAGGTATATTTACATTATAAAAAATATACAGCATAATTCTGGGAAATTATTTTCCACATCGTCGTCTTCCATTATATGTATCTAGGAAAGGATGTTGCTCCTTAGCTTCATTTCCAGCAAGAACTGCATTGTGGGTTCAACACTGCTTAGTTATTAGTTTAAAAATTCGCAGTTAAAACGTTAGGCTTTACAATGGCGCTCAGAACTATGTAACTCTGGATTGACAAAGAATATTAAAGCCTCGGGGAAAAAATAATATACCCTGAGGATGTAGGTGCTAAGCTTTTTTTTTTTTATCACTGAAAATAGTTGCCAGTGATTTATATGCAACTTTCCACACAGTGAAAAATCATTTCCAGCCTAGGCTGCTGGGTTCCTCCACATTCTAAGAAAATACTTGTAGCGCCGCCTCAACACAACTCTCTCGTCTGGGATACCCATGACGTCAGTTAACCTGTGAGATGAACATTACTCATTAAAACTTCAGTGGCATTATGGTAATATAATGTTCATGTGTTACACTGTTGCTGGAGTTGATATACTAGAAGGAAGAAATAATTATTCTGTATTTCGTTAGTGAATTTGTAAATATTACGAAGCAATACTCAGTATTTCGGATGATGAGGATGATACAGCAGGTGGGAAGCATCTTCCTTGTCATCTGTATGATTATCATAATATTATACCACTACACTTGCCACATTTTGTTTTATTGCTTTTATGATGAGCATTCATCATGACATATCATCACAACTATTTACATGGGAAAAATTTAAGTTATGATACTGGAATGTTAACATAAGAATAACTGAATTATTAATCACTAACATAAACATCAATCTATTTGACCTGGAAAAATAATAAAGGCGTTACTTATCAAATAATATATTATTGAATATTAATTACTGTAACAGGTAGACTGTATTATTTCAATATATATCTATCAAACTGTTATGCTCTCCATGTTGATTGTTCTGGACGTCATCAACATAACGGAAGCCAGGTGACCCAGGAAGGGAAGCCAGGTGACCCAGGAAGGTCATCCTGGTGACCCAGGAAGGTCATCCTGGTGACCCAGGAAGGTCATCCTGGTGACAACTGTGCATAATTGTGCCAATATCAGCAACACACTGTTGGTGGTAGGAGACATTGTCTTGGATGACTAGGGCATCGGTCAGTTCGTCTGCTAGTGGTCACCATCCACGCTACTTACCAAGTGTTGCAACCCCTGAATGGGTTACAATGATTATTATGTATATATATATAATGTATATTATCTTTTCATATAATTTTATATTGCTTATATTTGCGATAATAGCTAAATCGTAAATATATTGCTTTATATTCTTATTTGACTTATGTTGTTAGGATGTGCATAATATGTGCTCAGTTCAAGTCTTGATTGTCAAACTACTGTAATTATCGCTTGTCGCTCGTTATACTGCCGGCTTCTGAGCTGTGCTGTCCACGGGGCTATCACGTGATCGAGGGGGGGGGGTGTCCTCGCCTCTCGTGAAGTATTCAGTCTGCTCTAGACTCTCTTGGTGGTTGGACAGATTGTCTGTCTCATTATTCTTGTTAGTTCTGTAGAACTCTGTTCACAGAACATTGTATAGACTTAGTGATTTTCGACGTTGTACTGAGGTTGTGTGTCGCATAGACACTCTGAGCATCTCAGGTCCCGAGCTATAGCTTCTGACCTAATTTTGTACTGGTTTCTGTGTATTGTCACAGTCAGGGTTTTTCCTATGCTGAACTTAGATTCAGTAGTATGGGAGTTTTGTAACTTTTGTGGAGGATCTGCTGATGGTCCCTGCTCAGTGTCGTTATATTATCTCCTTGATCCTGATTGTGTCGCAGTCACTTGTTATATGGCTATTGGGCTTAGCATTCTTTTCATTGTTCAAGCAGACTGTTCTGGTTGCCAGTCGGTCAAGAAGTTAGTTTATTAGAGGACTTTGTCAGTCACTTGTTTAAGTCTAGTCGAGTCGTGAGACATAGCGAACTACTTAGAGCACTTACACGCATACACAAACTTACTTGTACATATTTGTAATATTTTATTAAATGTTAATGTACCAGACGGAACTTAAGAATTATAAATGTGATATGTGCTTTCAGCACAATAATATTGAACTCAAGAGATTGATTTTATTTTGATTGCTGTGATTAATTTAATAATATACCTCTAGACTTAATAAATTTATTAAATTTTGA
>NC_091346.1:2999063-3005216 GCF_038502225.1 Cherax quadricarinatus
TCACATGGCTCAGTTATGCATGTTTCACATGGCTCAGTTATGCATGTTTCACATGGCTCAGTCATGCATGTTCATGCATGTTTCACATGGCTCAGTTATGCATGTTTCACATGGCTCAGTTATGCATGTTTCACATGGCTCAGTTATGCATGTTTCACATGGCTCAGTCATGCATGTTTCACATGGCTCAGTATGCATGTTTCACATGGCTCAGTTATGCACGTTTCACATGGCTCAGTTATGCACGTTTCACATGGTTCTCATGCATGTTTCACATCAGCACGTTTCACATGGCTCAGTTATGCATGTTTCACATGGCTCAGTTATGCATGTTTCACATGGTTCAGTCATGCTTCACATGGCTCAGTCATGCATGTTTCACATGGCTCAGTATGCATGTTTCACATGGCTCAGTTATGCATGTTTCACATGGCTCAGTTATGCATGTTTCACATGGCTCAGTTATGCATGTTTCACATGGCTCAGTTATGCATGTTTCACATGGCTCAGTATGCATGTTTCACATGGCTCAGTTATGCATGTTTCACATGGCTCAGTTATGCATGTTTCACATGGCTCAGTTATGCATGTTTCACATGGCTCAGTTATGCATGTTTCACATGGCTCAGTTATGCATGTTTCACATGGTTCAGTCATGCATGTTCCACATGGCTCAGTCATGCATGTTTCACTGGTTCAGTCATGCATGTTTCACATGGCTCAGTCATGCATGTTTCACATGGTTCAGTCATGCATGTTTCACATGGTTCAGTCATGCATGTTTCACATGGCTCGGCCATGCATGTTTCACATGGTTCAGTCATGCATGTTTCACATGGCTCAGTCATGCATGTTTCACATGATTCAATCATGCATGTTTCACTGGTTCAGTCATTCATGTTTCACATGGCTCAGTCATGCATGTTTCACTGGTTCAGTCATTCATGTTTCACATGGCTCAGTCATGCATGTTTCACATGGCTCAGTCATGCATGTTTCACATCGCTCAATCATGCATTTTTCAAATCACTTTGTAAACAAAAGGGTTACATTTTGAGCCCTAGCTCCTGGGCCTTTTGTGTATCCGTATGCTCTTTCTCTACCCTCCCCAGGATGGATATGAGGTGCACAATAAACTAGCCGCTTCGGTGATAAATAGCTAATATGCATGTAAACGATATATAGCCAGGCAGACACAAATAGTAATGTGTGATGTAAAACATAATGGAAGCTAATTTAATAACTGGGAACCTATGTATGACTTGCAAGGAGCAAAATTAGTGTACAGACAGTCTTTGCTTTCTTCCCCTTGGATACTCTTTGACCTTGTGTGTGTATTCCCTGTTATTCCTGCCTGCAACTCATGTTACGGTCCAGCCTCTTATGGGGTACAGTACCAAATGCCATCTTGCAGTCTAAGAAAATGAAGTCTACCCAGGCATCTCCTGCCGCACATCTGTTAGTTTGAGACCAATAATACGAAAAGAACTTCAACTGAACTTTATTGATTTCAGACTGAGGGAGATTGACAACAGTTAGTACATCTATCATCATTCTATTATGCGGGAGGAGCCACGTGTTTATGGTGTATCCAACAAATTAAGCAGATTCTTGGATGTCACTACCGCCCGGCTCCGGCTGGGTTACTAGTATATTTGGGAGGTTAAATCACCACCATCTAGCGTAAGTATGTACTGAAGAGCGATAAAATTAATGAATTCACAGAACTCACTCAAATGTTCAAGAAATGTCATAGCATTTTATCCACAGTGGTATACTACAAACCATTCTCGAAATATAACCTGACTTTACTCACTGTAAATAAAGCATTACCACTGTGTGTTAGTTACCATTCTGTCCTAGGCACATGTCTATTAGACACTAGCCCTGCTGTATATACACGTGTGTGTGTGTGTGTGTGTGTGTGTGTGTGTGTGTGTGTGTGTGTGTGTGTGTGTGTGTGTGTGTGTGTTTGTGTGTGTGTTTGTGTGTGTTTGTGTGTGTGTGTGTGTTGTGTGTGTTGTGTGTGTGTGTGTGTGTGTACTCACCTAGTTGACTCAGGTTGCAGGGGTCGAGTCCAAGCTCCTGGCCCCGCCTCTTCACTGGTCGCTACTAGGTCACTCTCCCTGAACCGTGAGCTTTATCATACCTCTGCTTAAAGCTATGTATGGGTCCTGCCTCCACTACATCGCTTCCCAAACTATTCCACTTCCTGACTACTCTGTGGCTGAAGAAATACTTCCTAACATCCCTGTGATTCATCTGTGTCTTCAACTTCCAACTGTGTCCCTTTGTTGCTGTGTCCCATCTCTGGAACATCCTGTCTTTGTTCATCTTGTCTATTCCTCTCAGTATTTTGTATGTCGTTATCATGTCCCCCCTATCTCTCATGTCCTCCAGTGTCGTCAGGTTGATTTCCCTTAACCTCTCCTCGTAGGACATACCTCTTAGCTCTGGGACTAGTCTTGTTGCAAACCTTTGCACTTTCTTTAGTTTCTTTACATGCTTGGCTAGGTGTGGGTTCCAAACTGGTGCCGCATACTCCAATATGGGCCTAACGTACACACTGTGTGTGTGTGACGTAATTAATGTGTGCATAAATAACTCATTAAAACTGTGAGCAGATATAAACATGTAAATAGTTCATTACCAGTGAAACTTATCCAGCCAACAAAACTCTGCGGCCAAGTGTCTGGACCCGTTATGTGCCATGGGTATGGTGTAACTACCACCCACACCATGGGTATGGTGTAACTACCACCCACACCATGGGTATTGTGTAACTACCACCCACACCATGGGTATGGTGTGACTACCACCCACACCATGGGTATTGTGTGACTACCACCCACACCATGGGTATGGTGCGACTACCACCCACACCATGGGTATGGTGTGACTACCACCCACACCATGGGTATTGTGTGACTACCACCCACACCATGGGTATTGTGTGACTACCACCCACACCATGGGTATTGTGTGACTACCACCCACACCGTGGGTATTGTGTGACTACCACCCACACCGTGGGTATTGTGTAACTACCACCCACACCGTGGGTATTGTGTAACTACCACCCACACCATGAGTATGGTGTGACTACCACCCACACCGTGGGTATTGTGTAACTACCACCCACACCATGGGTATTGTGTAACTACCACCCACACCATGGGTATGGTGTGACTACCACCCACACCGTGGGTATTGTGTAACTACCACCCACACCGTGGGTATTGTGTAACTACCACCCACACCATGAGTATGGTGTGACTACCACCCACACCGTGGGTATTGTGTAACTACCACCCACACCATGGGTATTGTGTAACTACCACCCACACCATGGGTATGGTGTGACTACCACCCACACCGTGGGTATTGTGTGACTACCACCCACACCATGGGTATTGTGTGACTACCACCCACACCATGGGTATGGTGTGACTACCACCCACACCATGGGTATTGTGTGACTACCACCCACACCATGGGAATCTTTGGACTACCACCCACACCATGGGTATTGTGTGACTACCACCCACACCATGGGTATTGTGTGACTACCACCCACACCATGGGTATTGTGTGACTACCACCCACACCATGGGTATTGTGTGACTACCACCCACACCATGGGTATTGTGTGACTACCACCCACACCGTGGGTATTGTGTCACTACCACCCACACCGTGGGTATTGTGTAACTACCACCCACACCATGAGTATGGTGTGACTACCACCCACACCGTGTGTATTGTGTAACTACCACCCACACCATGGGTATTGTGTAACTACCACCCACACCATGGGTATGGTGTGACTACCACCCACACCATGGGTATTGTGTAACTACCACCCACACCATGGGTATTGTGTAACCACCCACACCATGGGTATGGTGTGACTACCACCCACACCATGGGTATGGTGTGACTACCACCCACACCATGGGTATTGTGTAACTACCACCCACACCGTGGGTATTGTGTAACTACCACCCACACCATGGGTATGGTGTGACTACCACCCACACCGTGGGTATTGTGTAACTACCACCCACACCGTGGGTATTGTGTAACTACCACCCACACCGTGGGTATTGTGTGACTACCACCCACACCATGGGTATGGTGTGACTACCACCCACACCATGGGTATGGTGTGACTACCACCCACACCATGGGTATGGTGTGACTACCACCCACACCATGGGTATGGTGTGACTACCACCCACACCATGGGTATGGTGTGACTACCACCCACACCATGGGTATGGTGTGACTACCACCCACACCATGGGTATGGTGTGACTACCACCCACACCATGGGTATGGTGTGACTACCACCCACACCATGGGTATGGTGTGACTACCACCCACACCATGGGTATGGTGTGACTACCACCCACACCATGGGTATGGTGTGACTACCACCCACACCATGGGTATGGTGTGACTACCACCCACACCATGGGTATGGTGTGACTACCACCCACACCATGGGTATGGTGTGACTACCACCCACACCATGGGTATGGTGTGACTACCACCCACACCATGGGTATGGTGTGACTACCACCCACACCGTGGGTATGGTGTGACTACCACCCACACCCTGGGTATGGTGTGACTACCACCCACACCGTGGGTATGGTGTGACTACCACCCACACCGTGGGTATGGTGTGACTACCACCCACACCGTGGGTATGGTGTGACTACCACCCACACCGTGGGTATGGTGTGACTACCACCCACACCGTGGGTATGGTGTGACTACCACCCACACGGTGGGTATGGGGTGACTGCCACCCACACCGTGGGTATGGGGTGACTGCCACCCACACCGTGGGTATGGTGTGACTACCACCCACACGGTGGGTATGGGGTGACTGCCACCCACACGGTGGGTATGGGGTGACTACCACCCACACCGTGGGTATAGTGTGACTACCACCCACACGGTGGGTATGGGGTGACTGCCACCCACACGGTGGGTATGGGGTGACTGCCACCCACACCGTGGGTATGGTGTGACTGCCACCCACACGGTGGGTATGGGGTGGCTACCACAAACACGGTGGGTATGGGGTGGCTACCACCCACACGGTGGGTATGGGGTGGCTACCACCCACACGGTGGGTATGGGGTGGCTACCACCCACACGGTGGGTATGGGGTGACTACCACCCACACGGTGGGTATGGGGTGACTACCACCCACACGGTGGGTATGGGGTGACTACCACCCACACGGTGGGTATGGGGTGACTACCACCCACACGGTGGGTATGGGGTGACTGCCACCCACACGGTGGGTATGGGGTGACTGCCACCCACACGGTGGGTATGGGGTGACTGCCACCCACACCGTGGGTATGGGGTGACTGCCACCCACACGGTGGGTATGGGGTGACTGCCACCCACACCGTGGGTATGGGGTGACTGCCACCCACACCGTGGGTATGGGGTGACTGCCACCCACACGGTGGGTATGGGGTGACTGCCACCCACACCGTGGGTATGGGGTGACTGCCACCCACACGGTGGGTATGGGGTGACTGCCACCCACACGGTGGGTATGGGGTGACTGCCACCCACACCGTGGGTATGGGGTGACTACCACCCACACGGTGGGTATGGGGTGACTGCCACCCACACCGTGGGTATGGGGTGACTGCCACCCACACCGTGGGTATGGGGTGACTACCACCCACACCGTGGGTATGGGGTGACTGCCACCCACACGGTGGGTATGGGGTGACTGCCACCCACACCGTGGGTATGGGGTGACTACCACCCACACGGTGGGTATGGGGTGACTACCACCCACACGGTGGGTATGGGGTGACTACCACCCACACGGTGGGTATGGGGTGACTGCCACCCACACGGTGGGTATGGGGTGACTGCCACCCACACGGTGGGTATGGGGTGACTGCCACCCACACCGTGGGTATGGGGTGACTGCCACTCACACGGTGGGTATGGGGTGACTGCCACCCACACCGTGGGTATGGGGTGACTGCCACCCACACGGTGGGTATGGGGTGACTGCCACCCACACGGTGGGTATGGGGTGACTGCCACCCACACCGTGGGTATGGGGTGCCTAATAAAGATATTAACCTAACTTTCTCGGAGACCTTC